>NW_017306402.1:393723-417375 GCF_000935625.1 Nanorana parkeri | reverse complement strand
ATAATTATTTTACTGTCTCTCTGTTGTTTCTTATTCTTTTTACATATTTAAGATATAAAAACTTCTCCTCTCAAAGGATTCCTTACTTTTCAGGTAGACACATACTGATACACTCAGGAATTTTCTGGTTTCTAACAGTTTTGTATTTCTTATATGTGGTTAATTACTTTTTATGCAATATTCACATTGTATGTTAATTCTGTCTCCTTTCTTTGAGGATGTTCATAAATAAAAAAGTGTGTATTAATTATGAGATACATCACTGCATGTTAGAATGTGATTTTAATGGTAAATAGATATATAGATCTGCTTTATTTAAAACATAAATTTTCTTTTACTGTAATTTAGAAAATAAAACTGTCGGTTTTCATCTTATATAGCTAAGTAGAATCTTATTGGTGGCAGAACAGTCACCCAGATCAACTGAGGACGTCACTAAAATTGTGGTATAAATGTATGCAACAGGTGGTCCTTCCTTATATTCATAGATGCTTGATTGTGAAAGTGCCCACAATGCACTGCATTATGTGGTCAGGCACACAAGTGCTGTTGGAAGGTAACTTTCAGCAAATGGCATGACTGACTATTCCAGCAAAAAGTGACAAATGGAGAGCATGCAGTAACCCTGGAAATTAACATGCATAGGGAGAGAGTAGGTAAGTTAAGTCACTGAATAACATGAGGGGGTGGGGCTGGCTGACAGGAAATACAATAATGAGGGAGAGGAAATGAAATAATGAGGGGCAGGAAAATGGAATAATGAGGGAGAGGAAATATAAAAATAAGGGACAGGAATTGGAATTATGAGGGAAATTGATAAATGACTTCTGCTAGACAGACTGGGAATTGTCTCATCCTGTGCATTCCTGTCTGCACAAAATTGCTTTGGATAATTAAGTTTTTATGATGTCAGCTGGTCATTTTTAAACATTTTTCAGCAGGGTTTACTAATTGCTGCCATGTAGGAAGGCCGAAGACAAAGAACTAGTCATCGATTATATTTACCACTGTTAGCTAGGAATTTGTCATCAAGTATTCACTATATTGATATAATTATGCAGTTATCCTTTAAGTCTGACACCCCCACCTCATAAAACGGTAAATCTTATAATTAAATATTGCTATGATAAAAGGCAACACAATTTAAGCTGACATTTAATATATGTAATGACTCAGTTACAAGTGCTGTCTAGATGAACTGAGCAGATCAGCATGACTCACACACTACAGGAAATCAATGTGCCACTTTTAGCAGATGCTATAAAGAAAGTGATAAGCTCCAAGCATCACATTCTTAAGTATTTGCATATAGTTTTGAACAAATATTCAATTTATCTGTAAGGTATGCTGAATGTAAAGTAAAAATTGTTTCACTAACAGCTCCAGCTTTACTGAAAGGTTATTGGGACAGAGTCCAATCAAGCTATGTTGTGACCAAAAATATCTTTGATGAAGAATGTTTCTGCTGTCAGTTGCTAAACGAATTTAGCACTGTGGCCTTGCAGTACTAAAGTCTTGAACTAGACTTTTGTTTTGGGGTTCTGTCAGCATTGAGAATATGAGATTGATTTACTAAAGGCAAATAAGCTGTTCACTTTGCAAGAGCATTGCCCTTTGCTTAGTACATGAGGCAAAGCTCTGCCGACTTCCATTATCTAATCATGTGGTTTTTTTTTATATTTTATTGCATGTGACTGGGTATTCTTTGAAAATGCTATTTTCCTTTAGTAAGGCAACCCCTTATGTTTTGGATGTTTTGCACAGGTTTTCTGTGTGTCTTCCCAGAATACAAGCAAACATACTGATAAGACTATTGACTTCAATTTAAAGTAATAGCACTCATAGGCTGCATATGTCGCTCTTCTATGCCATTGATTACTCACTTGACCATGGGAAAATAAAGTATTGATAAAATGTTTTTTTCTCTCTCTTCCCTCTATATCTTACCGGTCACCACTGCCAGCATACTTGGTACTAATGGCTCTGACTACTGTTTTGCATGATCCTTACTGCTATTGAAGGCTGCCCAAGCTTGGGATTTATGTATAACAGTTTTAGAAATGTATTAAACTTAAAATAAAATCTTCAATCAACTGTAGATGTGTAAAATGGGTTGTGCACAGGGGGCTTGGACCATACGGGTTCACCACAATAGAAGAGAGAAAATGAGAGGCAGAGGCAGTTAGCAGATTTTTTTAAACTTAGTATATAGTAGAATAATTAGCAGATGTGTATTGTGCTCCTCTCATAGCACTTTTGGCATACATGATTACTTACTGCATGCTACAGCCTTTCCTTCCTTCTGGAGTCTGGAGACTCCAGAAGCACAGGGCTCCTTGTAATCAGTAAGCAAGAATCTGACTGCACATACAGGCAATGGAAGAGGAGGAAAAACAAGGGAGGTAAAATCATCTCATAAATCAATGTGTTCTGCTCTTCAATATTAAAGGAGAACTATGAGGAGAGTGCTTTTCACTCACCTCATAGTTCTAGCCGACCTGTGACAATGAGACTGTCACAGGTCGGCTCAGTAGATTGGGAGGTGAGCGAACACATACCGACGTTCGCTCACCTCTCGATCCTGTCACGGCTCTCTGCCATGACAGGGGAGGGGCTGGATTCCCCCCTCCCTGCTCCAATCCGCTAGCGCTGACTGGCGGAACAGACGGGGAGGGGCGGGTACATCAGTCAGTCACGCAGCTGGGCCGATCAAGACATAATTGTCGGGATCCGCTTCAGCTGCGGCGTCTCAGTATACCACGAGCAGCAGCTCGCGGTATACTGCGGCGTCTCAGTATACCGCGAGCTACAGCTATACTGAGCCTAGAGTGACGCGAGGACGCTAGTTTGTGTCCTCCCGTTACCCTAAGGAGAACTATGGGGAAAAGCCTTAACCCCATAGTTCTCCTTTAAGTTCATGCTTAAGAAACATATAAAAATACAATGACTAATTAAGTCTATTGCTTATGTTGCGGTACCCTTGGGAAATTCTTCAAACCTAACAGCATACGTTTTAATTTCCTGGACATTTCTACAGTTGTAGTTTATGGCTCCCGACTATAAGTTTTGACTGTTAAATTCTGGAATCCCACACAGCAACAGAGAGCCTCCCCAGCCAAAAGAGGTGAATTCAGTTTCATTGTGGGTGAGGACATGGGGCTACAAATAAGTGCTAATGGGGTTATACAAAATAGTCAAAGGGGCAAATTGCTAATTGCACAGTGCAGCAGCAAGTGTAGTAACTAGTCAGAATATATCCTGTGCTGGTATGACTTCAGTAAAGAAAATTCTGAACATCCGGTATGAGTTACAGCATTTCTTCCCTTACACTATTCGTATGCCTACCAGTGATGTGATTTATTAGGAAATACCACTGAAACATAATTATTAATTAAACAAGCTCATATTTTCCATTTAAAAATACCATATGACACAATTGGTTTTATAATGGTATAGTTATGAAGCTTAAAATAAATAATGGTTGGCATAAGGTTTATGATATATAATTACATTTAAATAGGCATATGCAAAGCAGTAATTTCATTTTAAATGCAATTTGGTGAATATTTATAATTTCATTAAGAACCTCTCTTCTGTATAGATGTTTCTTTGGTTCTGAACATTTTGCTAATTTGTCTTGATAATATTTATTTTATTTTACTAGAAGACTTCCAGTTAATCATTTTACACTCTGGTGGAATGTACTATTTAGAAGAGAAGAGTATCTTGTCATACACATTAGCTTAATTGAAAATGATAACGAGGGATCTAGTCAATTACATTTACATGTATTTGCTGCACCCATAATGCCTTTTGCTTTGCGATGTATTTAGCACATTTGAGCTACAGTATGCAGTATGACAGCTGTGTTGTAAAACAAGCACTAACAATGACAACTCCATCCATTAGATAACCATCTACATAAATATATTTAGCTTTTAAAATCAATGTTTTGATTTTGATTTATGCAACTTTACTGGTGATTTTTTTTCACAACTACTTTTAACGGTTGCTTAGGTTACCACAGCATTTGCTAAATATAAGTAATGAAAATGATGTGCCTCTAAAAATGCCTGATTTTTCCAGTCTGACTGTCTCAGTGGTACATTTTTTCAAAGTTTACACTGCTATCTCTCTGGGAAGTCCACATTGTTAACAGTATTATGACTATTATCATCTGAAAAATCTTAAATCTAAGCACGTGAAATGCAAGCCAGTATGCTCTCTAGTTCCAGCACCACTCTTTTTTCTAAGTCCACTACAATGTTGCACACACACATCGGCACACAGGAAGGAGGTTGTGCCAGACAGAATTGCAAAGAGAAACTTATTTTCAATGCATCATATTTCACTCAGATTGATAAACTGAGTTGATTGACACAATTACACATTATTTCTTGGTAGGTATTAGTAGTTCATTATTTGACCTGCTTGATACTTTTTTTTTTCTTGTTCAAATTGTATTGTTTTCAAATTTCATATGTTATTCTAGTTAGGGAGGTTTTTTTTACAATCTATGAAATTCACATTTCCTCGAAGTTCCTTTTCTTTTTATCAGCCCTTCCCTGTCTGCCCCTTTAGCAGGTCCATATGGTATCATTATCTTCTATATAGCCTTAAATCTGAGAATGTGAAATAGCAAGACAGAGTGTTCCCTATAGGCACGACCACACACACTAGCACATGGGAAGGAGGATGTACAACACAGAATCATGTGCCAAGAAAATTTTAAACAGCAGTCAAGTCTGCTGAAATTACCTCCAGCCAACTTTATAAAATTCAGATTACTGAATGGAGTTGATTTGTGCAATTACAATATTTATTTTATCAAAAGTATGAGCAAAATTTTCGTAAAACAGATCTAATTTAGATGCATTTCTAGTCCAAATTTCCATAGGTTAAATGTCTAGTTAGAGAGATTTTATTTCTTTATAATCTTCAAAGTCAATATTTTCAACCAGTTTGGCCTTTTCTTTACTTATGTTCTTCTTAGTTAATCCATTCTGCTGCTCGGCTTAAGGTTTGATGAATTGAAGTGTGAAGTGAGATTAAGTGCAGTCAAATAAGCCTATGTTTACATCACACATCAAATCATAGAGAAGCTATATTTTCAAAATTCCTCTACATATGATTCACTTTCCTTAACTTCACTCTACTTCTCCTCACCCTGCACTTTAGCAAATTATGATCTCTAATCTAAATACTAAGTCTGTGCATTTAGCATGGAAATACTTCCTTTCTGATTACTTGGTATGAAGGTGTTGTTATGAATCCTGTGTGTTTTTCTTGTTCCACATTAAATAAGTGAGAATTCTTTTAAATACTTTAAATAAGAAGTTTGTATGTTCTTCCTGTGCTTGTGTGTGTTTTCTCTGGGTACCTTAGTATCCTCCCACACTCCAAAGACATGCTGAAAGGTTAATTGGCTCCTGTCTAAATCAGTTCTGCATGTATGTGTAGCACCTTGCTAAAAAGGAGTGCTAGATCATATATATAGTCTATGTTCAGTACAACTGTGACAGAACAATCTGTGAAGCTGTGTCTGCCTGTGGGTAGGTGTGTTACCACACAGGGCAGAACAGCCAATGAAGATTGCTTTGGGCATTTATGTCTCCCAGCCAATCACTGCAGGACAGTAACAGTGATGCATGCTGGGAGAGGATATAAATGCTGAGTGTGGCTGATGCAACAGTCTCTTCCTTCCCCTCCCCAGGGCCCTCCTGGCCTGGTGCAGGATGCTTGCTGCTGAAGAGATAGAATGGACTAGGCCTAAGCCAGGGGCCTAGGCCTGGACACTGGGGCCTGAGCCTGGAGGCCCAGTGGTCAGCCACTCATGTTGAACCTGAACAAGACCCTTGACAGTACTGCTTGCCAGAAGTTCTCCACACAGATTGCCTGTTTGGCTTAAAGGTCCAAGTCTGTGGTGGCAGCAGTTACTTTGATCTGATTCAAATACAAGGAGTCTACTTTCATGCTGGATGTGCCTGACCCTCTTCCCTCTCTCCTTGGATTTACAGCAATAAAGAGAATCATCTTGGAGGTATTGTCAAGACTTCAATCTGTCGGTAACCACTGGAAGTGGTAAGTGCTATTGGGGCCGCCATGTGTTTTTTAATAATCCCATAGACAGGCTATGGAAGACCCGATCATTTCAGCGGCTCCTTCGGGGGTGAGCGCTACACGTGGGGTTGCTCGTCCGGGATCTTCCTAGCCGTTTTGAGCCGTTTTGTGATATTTGTTGCTGCGGTAACCCATGGCAACCGACATTGGGATTGGGGGATTTTTGCTCAAGTGTGCTATTTTTGTGCTCTAATCACCCCTAGCAACTCAGGAACTATGTCATGTGATCGTTTGTGCTATTAAGGAAAGGGAAATGTGTTTATGGAAGAAATTGAGCATACCAGAGAAGAGTGGTATAGAGAGGCTGTGTGGGAATACCTGGGCATCCCCAGACCCTACCGCAACAAGAGAATTGATCCGTTGTTCGTTAACAAGTTTGGTACCTGCATGGATACCTGGAAGTATGGCAGATACATCCTCAAAGATAGAGTTGTCATCAAAAGGCCTAATCGTGAGGATCAAGTCCTGAGTATCACCACCATTGATGCGGAAGGAAATCCGGTCACTCTGCCTGATCCTCAATATTACAAGTAGGAGAGGAGGCTTCCTCTGGTTGATGTGCCTTTGATTTCATTTTTGTTCCTGTTTGAGTTTTGAGTAACCGTTTTTTAGTTGGGTTACAAGAAGAGGTTTTCAGCCACCCAAGGGTGTGCTGGATGATGTTCAGGAAAAGGGGAAAGTTTTTTAGTTTGTTCCTGAAGAAGATTTGTTCTTCCCACGCACTATAGTGTGTGTGGATAGATACCACTAAAGAGGACTGTTGGGTGAGGAGCATTAGGCTTCTTCTCTCAAGTGTATAAAGTGAGCTAGTTAGGATGTATTGTTTTCTCCTCTGCAGGTGAACTTATGAACATCCTACAAGCAAGAACCGACTATGTTTTTTTTCTGATTTGCACTACAGTGGTATGTTGCTATTTTTCAGTTTGACCACTAGGTGGCGAACTAGTCAGGGAAGGACTTCTGAATCTTTAGATTGCCATTGCCTTACAACTGTGATGTTGTATGAGTTGCAGCCTCTAGGGGGTGCTGCTCATACAGATGTGTTATTGCAATGCTGTGTTTCTCTTACAGATGCGGATGCACTAAGAGGAAGAGAAGCACCACTGCACCTTTGTTGTTACAATTGTATTACCTCATTATTGAAAGTTCTAATACACTTAGATAGTGATAGGAATAGGATGTGTTAGATAAAAGAAACTGTCATTGAGTATCTGGTGACAGTGAGTTTATTTTTGGTAAAGTGTGAAAAAGAAAAGAAAATATCAGTATTGTGATTTCTTTGCATTTCTGTGTACAATGTACTGTATAGCCTTTTCCCTTCCCTATACCCATCCATATCTGTCAGTACATTCGCTCTCATGCCTGAGAGCTATAGGTAGACTCCGGGACGTAGTCTAAATTGGTGGGGGGAATGTGTAGCACCTTGCTAAAAAGGAGTGCTAGATCATATATATAGTCTATGTTCAGTTCAAGTGTGACAGAACAATCTGTGAAGCTGTGTCTGCCTGTGGGTAGGTGTGTTACCACACAGGGCAGAACAGCCAATGAAGATTGCTTTGGGCATTTATGTCTCCCAGCCAATCACTGCAGGACAGTAACAGTGATGCATGCTGGGTGAGGATATAAATGCTGAGTGTGGCTGATGCAACAGTCTCTTCCTTCCCCTCCCCAGGGCCCTCCTGGCCTGGTGCAGGATGCTTGCTGCTGAAGAGATAGAATGGACTAGGCCTAAGCCAGGGGCCTAGGCCTGGACACTGGGGCCTGAGCCTGGAGGCCCAGTGGTCAGCCACTCATGTTGAACCTGAACAAGACCCTTGACAGTACTGCTTGCCAGAAGTTCTCCACACAGATTGCCTGTTTGGCTTAAAGGTCCAAGTCTGTGGTGGCAGCAGTTACTTTGATCTGATTCAAATACAAGGAGTCTACTTTCATGCTGGATGTGCCTGACCCTCTTCCCTCTCTCCTTGGATTTACAGCAATAAAGAGAATCATCTTGGAGGTATTGTCTAGACTTCAATCTGTCGGTAACCACTGGAAGTGGTAAGTGCTATTGGGGCAGCCATGTGTTTTTTAATAATCCCATAGACAGGCTATGGAAGACCCGATCATTTCAGCGGCTCCTTCGGGGGTGAGCGCTACATATGCATGTGAGATAGGGACCTTAGACTGTAAGCTCTTTGAGGGCAGGGAGTGACATGAATGTGCAACAACTGTATTTAAAGTGCTGTGTACATTGTTAAAGTGCTGTGTACAACTATAGATAAAAAGATTTGTAATTCAAAAGGAGAGAATAAAGAAGGTAGAGGAGATATGAAGATTCGTTTTAGCTGTAAAAAGGCTTGTTTTTATAGCTTGAGTCATCATTTATCACAACATTCAAGGTGGATGGTGGCCTGCCCTCCAATTTAATCCCGCTCCCAGCAGTTGTCTTTTTAAGTGGTAGCAAGTACTTTGCAACCAAGAAACTCTACAGGTTCCACAGTATAATTTAGTTATCAGCAGTCACCTACAGCACAAGTATCAGTGAAAAACTCAGTCCAAGCCTGTTTTTATATGTTTTCCATTGATACTATGCATATATTATGTGTGGCTTCTAATTTTTGATGTTGATTTGAAGTGGGTACTTGTAAACACCACAGGGTGTGTGCATTTCTTAAGTAATGCCAGTCTGGTTTTTCAATGCCATATCAGGTTTCATTTTAGACACAACACTCGCACTAATCATTGTTTAACCATAATGCTTCCTGCCATGCCACATGTTCATTTATGTGCAAACCAAGGATGTAGGAACCAAGAGTATTAAAAGACTGCATCAAAGCAAGTTGAACAGCGTGAAGTTAAATTAACATGCATGCACAATTTAGCTTCCATCCATAGCTAAGGGAATTAAAAAACAATATATAAGATGGCTCAATTTACATAAAACCTGAGAAAATATAAATAGATTAAAATCTGTCCCACCACAAAACTGGTCAACTAAGCAGGTTTACATTAATGAGAATCATATTAAAGTACTATTCCAACATTCAGAGACTGAGAGAGAGATATTTTCAATCTCAAAGGTTTATACAGAGATTCTCAATGTTTTAAATCCTTACAGGAAGTGAAATTCATAGGGTAGCATCATCAGATCAGATCAGCATCTGCCTCAGCGGAACCTCTGCAGTAAAGTTTGCTACATCCTTGTGTAGTATCTTCTTATTTGCTGCCCCCTTTAAGAGAAAGATTGGTTGCAGAGTACTGCAAATCTGAATATGTATTATAGTGAGACTTTGATTGGTTGTGACACAGACTGAGTTAGCTGCTGCTGGGAGCTGAAAGGACTTGTGGGAGTTGGATTCTCTGTGTAATAGAAGCACAGCCAACCAGTGCGGCATAGAACTACAAGGCCAAGACAGCACAGCAGAGGGGGGAGGACTGGAATATTCTATATCCTATTTGCAGTGTGGTGCGACTAAAAAAATAGTACATGCACAATTTTTTCAATTGCATCGCTCTGCAACACAATGCATGATATTTGCAATACCGTGTGGTGCGGCGTGGCCAATCGCACCGTGAGCGGGAGGTACATTTGGGGTGCCATTCAAATGAATGGCATGCATTGCACCTCCCTCACTGTAATTGCTTGGGTGGTGTGTTGTGCGGTACCATGTGTTAATCGCACAGAACCATGCAATTCATGCATTAAGATGGTGTGAACGGGCCCTTACAGAGAGTGAGAGTCAAATAAATGTATTTATAAAGGTCTCAAAATAACAAGAGTGATGACCACAGTGCATACAATTATAGCAGCCTATCAGAATTAGTTTCTTAACTAATCTAATCCTAGGAACCAAATTTGTTGATATGGTCACTGCACTTTGCTCTTCATCAATGCCCCATGTACTGCTTTATTGAACCATTATTGTTCTCTGCACTGCTTTATTAAATAAGGACAAATAAATTCTCTGTGTGAGGTTGACAATTTATATTTCTTGTTAAGATAAATCGCAGAAATGCTTTACTTGGAAATTATAAATTGTTTGCATAGAAACTGATTCTGATTCTGACCGCTCTGAATAATGTCTTTCATGAATTTATGCTTATATCAAAGTGGTTTTTAACTTTTTGGAACTGCATACTTTCTAGCAACATATAAATGACAATTTTGGATAAATCATACTGTAATAAATAAGCTGTAAGCATAACAATGCATAGCTGATTCCCCTTGTTTGCATGTTGACTGTGGTTATTATTTGCCATATCCCTGTACGTTTTTAACCCACTATTAACTTCTACTTGTAACGCAAATTCTTCTGTGTATATCATAGACAAGACAAAACTAGCCATTGTTAATTCTGCGATCTGATCCATCAGTAGTATTGGGATTGATTTACACAAATGTAGAGACTGTCCTCTCTTGAAGTGAACACAGCATCACCCTATTTACTAAGCTAAGTGAACAGTCTTTATCCCTTTGGTATATCAACACCATTGTATAGAATGATTTTAAAGTTGTACTGGTGATGGTAACTAGGTTCTCCAGCATATACCAAGAAATCTAATCTAAAATGGTACTACCTGCTGAAATTTTCTTCATGGATAATTATATATACCTTTAAACAAAGCTAATGATCAATAAAAGCCTTTTATAATGTCGTGAGAATTAAAACAAATCTTGGCCATCACCTAGTAAATGACAACACAAGATACTTTTTTTTTAAACATGTAAACATTTTATGCTTTCCCATATGTGATCATTTTATAATGCATCATAATACCTTGTACACCTTTTCCTAAAATTGGCAATATATCATTATTGCTAGTAAAACTATGGGGGTTATTCACTATGGAGCCAAAGAATACAGCCATAGCTTCGGCTGATCCTTCAGCTCTTTTCGGCTGCCAGAACCCTTCAGTTCAGTCAAACCGAAGGGCTGCTGTATGGGCTCTTCGCAATAGCCCGTACAGCAGCCAAGTGCAGCAGGGCGTCTCAGCCGAGCCGAAGGCATATGCCAAAGTGACAGTCGAAACATGGAGATAGGTCAGCCAAAGCCAACCGATCTCCATGCAAATGACAGCTGGGCAGAGGCAGCCGTAATATCACGGTTTGCTCCGCCCAGTTGTAATGACAGATCAGCGTCCCCAGGTCATTTGGGGATGCTGATCTGTCATTAAACAATAAAAACTGGGCGGAGGCAGCTGTGACATCATGGCCAGCGATGCCCAGTTGTTATTCATTGGCTGGGACCTGCTAGTAGACTCTGGCAGGTGCCGGCCAATAGGAAACAGTTGGGCAAACCTAGCTGTCACTGCTAGCTCCACCTAATTGTTTTTCTTTTACCAACATCTTTGCCAGCAATTTTTAAATCTTTTTTTAATTTTCTTTTACTTTGCATTACTTTAATTTTCTTTTACTTCTTTTAATTTTTTTTAATTTTCCTACATTTAAAAAAAATTCAACTTTTTTTTCTTTTTTGTTATTTATTTAACTTATTTTCTATTCTGCTCAGTACATGGGAGGTACCAAACAGAATAGCTGCGCCGAATGCCGCTCGGCGGCATTCTGCTATTCACTTACCTCTGTTCGGCCCCTATGAGAATAGGGGCGATCAACAGCAAGTGACCTGCCGCAGCTTCTGCTCCGCCAATCCAGATTTTGGATCTGGATTGCGTTTGGCTCACTTCACTTTGGCTGGGTTAATCACTAGGCTGCTTTCGGCAGCTTTGTGAATAAACCCCTGTGTTTCCTATAAAAAGCAGTACCCTACAAAAGTATGTCTCTATTTTTTATTTATTTCTTTACACTCTGTGTTTTAAGTTCTTCAGACAAACTCTAAAATTAGATAAAGTAAACCTGCAATGTTAAATAATCTTTTTTTTTAAATTTAAGAACCAACGTATTTAACCCCAACTGAAACTGTTTCAGTAAGTAAGAGGGAAAAATGAATTTCCCTCTTACTCTGGTAATAACTGGCTCTGCCATCTTTACTTGCAATTACTGCAACTAAACATTTCCATTCCACATCACTTTGGAAAAATTTTAGCCCAGTTAGAAGCTTGGTCTAGTTTGTGACTAGACCAATTCAATATTTAAATGTTCCTTCTTTGCCAATGTGTCAGTACAAGAGCCTAAAACAAAGGTTGGTACCTCTATCACAGGCAGTGTTTGAGTCTTCTGAGTTCCTATTTATACATCTAGGAGTCAATTAGAATTCAGCAGAGATTAGCTCACTATACATGGTGTGAACTAAGAGTATCCAGTTAGATTAGATTAGCTGACAAGTAAACTTAGCAAGTGTAGATGTGATTTACAATGGACGAATGTAAGTGCTTCACAGTTTAGGCACAGATGCATGGAAAGTCCCATGTGCATCACAAACACTTTCTCAGTGCTCACAAAAAACATGGGCAGGCAAATGGGCAGCTCACTTTGCAAGGGAATTTTCCCTTAGCTTAGTGAAAGAGGTGAAGCTCTGCTGACTTCCATCAGCCAATCATGTGCAAAATACAGTTTTTTGGGTATTGTTTGATTGGATATTCTTTGCAAAAGGAATTTTCACCACATTTACTAAGCTAAGGGAAAATTCCCTTGCAAAGTCAAAACTTGCTTGAAAAGTGAACAGCCTATTTTGTAAATCAGCCCCATTGAGTGGAGAGGAAGGGGGGAATCTGTCTACCTCTCCAATCACTGAGAAGTATATATGGGTAGTGATTTACTAGAGGAGCAATGTTAACATTAGACTATTGACTCTTTGATACATTTGTCTACTGATCTTGCAATGTTCTGTTTTTGAAGTATTTTGATGCTTGCCAACCAGATACTTGCTGCTGCAGTCATTGAGTGGCTGCATGCTATGAGAAAGAGCTCAATGTAGAAATATGATTGGCTCACCAGACTGAAGGTTATAGCAGAAAACATTCCTAAAAACCTTTGTTGTTAGAGAGACTACCTCCGTAAGTAAATTGAATGGCCATGCAGAAATCTTTCGGATTCCAGATTTTTCACTAAAATATCGTGTTTTCTTGTTTCTACCTATTTTATACATCCGACATGGGCAGAACACAAAAAAAAAACAAGTTATATGTTTTTGCATTTTGACTAAAATGGGTAAGAGTTAGAACTTTTGCCTTTGACAACAATGTTACTGGGGCAGGAATTGAGAGAAAGTCTCCCTAACAGACACCAATAAAAACTTTTAGAACAAAAAAGTATAGGGCACTGGATCTTTTGAATCAGTGGGCATTTACAGTTAAGCAGTGTAGAGGGAATGATTACCCTTAGGCAGCTCTCCTAGGCATGGTGGCTAAAAGTTGGCACTTTGCTTGCTTATGCAAGAAGGAAAGCACCAAATGTAGAAGGTATAAAGTGCACTTTGAATTTTAGGGCTTGGTACTGTTGAACGATGCATGTACTGGACTGGTAAAATTGGAGGGATTCTGAAAAGTAATTAGTATAATTACTTAGGTCTAACCGGCATCTGGAATGATCATATTAATTGCATCTCAGGATATAAACTATACCAAGAACATGACAATTCAGATATTGATATGCTAAACTAGTATTTTTAAATCAAACTTGTGAATCTGTACTTTACAAAAACATTAAATCAAGTTAAAACATAACTTAACCTAAAAGCAAACATGTAGGTTTTCTTTTTTAGGGCTAATTACATGTTTAATGAGTGCAGAAAGTACCTGATTACAAGTTATTATCAGGGTTATTCACAAAAGGGGTGACGAGTTTGGAGAAGGCAGGAGAAGTGAACAATCTATTACAAAATAGCTGATTTGGAAAAATTCTCCAATTCAGCTCACTTTCCAGCTCAGCAATGTTGTCCTAGATTGTTCACTTCTCCTGCCTTCTCCAAACTCGTCACCCCTTTTGTGAATAACCCTGATAGTCTAAAAAAAAAGCCTAATAAAGGAAAATAGCCTAAAAAAGAAAATGCAGCCACCTCAACTGAGGAGTAATACATTGCACTATATTAAATGTTTGTTTTGTGGGTTTAGATATGCTTTAATGGAAAATTGTAAAATAAATATATATGTATAAAAGCGAACAAAGCAAATTAGCCCCTTAATTCTGAACTGTATTACTCTTTCTATCGTAAGAAATCAATATAGATGTATAATTTTATAACTGCATTTTATTTTTGTGTATTTTTATGGTCACAGTTTTTGCTTTTTGAAGTCAGTTTTGACAGGTAGGAAATGCTATTTTTTTTAACTTTGGGTTTTGGACATTGATTTCATACCCAGTTACTAAGCAACTACCTTTCTGCAACATGCTCTAACAAGCCTCATATACTTTATATATTTCACATTGTAATAGTCTCTCAAATTACATACAGTATATTGCCGCATATGTGATGAAAATTTTATATGCAAACAGCACAATGTGTTCTGCTACATTCTTAATGTCAATGCATGTGCAAGTTGCTGTAAAGAATGTTTAGCTGGCAGTGCATGAACCAGTTGTTAAGGCAAGATGTTCTTTTTATGCCATAGCTTTCCTGTTAAAAGACAGATGGGTTATTTTTGAGCAGCTAGCTTTAAAAATGCATACACATGACATATTTAAGGGATGGTCGAAATGAAGTGGGAAAGAATTTGAGCATTTGTAAAGTTGTTGTCTATTTGTTAGTCCCAAGTACATACAGGTGAAACTCGAATAATTAGAATATCGTGCAAAGTTCATTTATTTCACTAATGCAACTTAAAAGGTGAAACTAATATATGAGATAGACTCATTACATGCAAAGCAAGATAATTCAAGCCGTGATTTGTCATAATTGTGATGATTATGGCTTACAGCTCATGAAAACCCCAAGAACCCCAAATCCACAACCTCAAAAAAGTAGATTATTACATGCAATCAATAAAACAAGGATTGTACATAGAACAATATCGGACCTCTGAAAAGTACAAGCATGCATATGTACTCAGTACTTGGTTTGGGCCCCTTTTGCAGCACGTACTGCAATTACTTTTGCACAATATTCTAATTATTCGAGTTTCACCTGTATAAGGCCCACTATCTAATATTTGATATCTGCACGCAAAGGGGCATTATCAACATCTATTTGATATATTTCAACACATGCTTAAGCTGGGTATATAAGGTAATATTTTTTTAATTCAACCGCGGGCTGAATGAAAAAAATAGAACAGGTTCCTCCATCCATGCTTAAAAACATGGATGGATGAATCCCCTGCTGTTTCTATTGTATTCTTACAGTGGTTGCCGGCCACTGTCAGATTACCTAAATTGATCTAGCAGCTAATAGGCTGGACAACCTCTACTTCTTTAGTAAATCAACCCCAGTTAATGTAAGAGATGCACTTGGTGAAAAGGCAGATCTTACCACTGACTATGAGATGCCCATCTGTGACCAGCTGAAGGCTGTCCACGGTAGCTAGCTGTTTCTAAAAATGTTTTAATAATGTATATCAAGCTTTTTACTTTAGGCAGATGTATGTCGTATATGACTTCACCTAAATATAATGTAGGTATCTTACCAAGTGCAGCTGGTTAAGCAATCATCAGTTGTACACATTATTTTAACATGCCTTAGATAACTATAGGGTCTATTCACTAAGCTGCAGGCAGATCTAGCCGTAGCTTTGGCTGATCCTTCAGCTAGCTTTGGCCCCAGGACCCCTTCGGTTCAGGAGAACCAAAGGGCTGCTGTACGGGCCATTCACTATAGCCCGTACATCTCCCGAAGTCGGCCGCGGGGCTCAGTCGAGCCGAAGGCACATGCCTCAGCTCGACTGAGCCGAGGTGAAAGTCGAAGCTGGCCGAGCGGCCAGCCATTGGCTGGCCGACAGCCTGCTTCTGACAGATGGGCGGAGCCAGCCATCATCTCACGGCTGGCTCCGGCCACTTTCAGAGAGATCAGCGTCCCTGGTTACCAGCTAACCAGGGGCGCTGTCATTACACATTGAGAGCGGCCTCTCCGTGTTCTCAGTGTGTAATGACAGATGGCGTTCCTGGTTACCTGGTAACCAGGAACGCCATCTATCATTCCTCCCCCAGACCTCTGGGAGTCTAATAGGCTCCCGGCCGCCCGGGAGAGAAACACTTTCTCCCAGAAAGGTTCACTCTGCTTGATCGAGCAGAGTAAACCTTTCCCTGCTCGGTTTTTTTTTGTTCTTTTTTTTCTTCTGACATCGGAGCCGCTGGCTGTCGTCAGAAGGAAAAAAAATCACCATAGGAATGCATAGCTAGATTCCTATTGGCTATTTCAATTTGCAATAGCCAATAACAAACTAGCTATTGCACCTGCCCACTGCTGCTGTCAATCAGCAGAGGGGGACCTGTAGTTCTCCATCATGTAGTTCTCTATGC
Organism: Nanorana parkeri; assembly: GCF_000935625.1. Taxonomy (NCBI): domain Eukaryota; kingdom Metazoa; phylum Chordata; class Amphibia; order Anura; family Dicroglossidae; genus Nanorana; species Nanorana parkeri. Next base: position 400,922 of record NW_017306402.1, on the reverse strand, counting down.
ATTCCTATGGTGTGTTCGGGTTTTTTTTGGGTTTTTTTTGACGGCAGCAAAACCGCCCGGCCAAAAGAAAACAGTTGGGCGGAGCTAGCTGTCACTGCTAGCTCCGCACAATCGTTTTCTAATCTTTTTTTAACTATTTTTCTATTCTGCTCGGTCCCACAGTGTGACCGAGCAGAACAGCCAGCGGCATTCGGCTAATTACTCACTGCTGTTCGGCATTTATGAGAATAGACCAAACAGCAGCGAGTAGCCTGCCGGAGGTTCGGCTTAGCCGATCCAGATGTTGGATCGGTCGACAGCCTGCTTCTGACAGCTGGGCAGAGCCAGCCATCATCTCACGGCTGGCTCTGGCCACTTTCAGAGAGATCAACGTCCCTGGTTACCAGCTAACCAGGGACGCTGTCATTACACACTGAGGGCGGCCTCTCCGTGTTCTCAGTATGTAATGACAGATGGTGTTCCTGCTGTTCGGCATCTATGAGAATAGACCAAACAGCAGCAAGTAGGCTGCCGGAGGTTCGGCTTAGCCGATCCAGATGTTGGATCAGCTAAATCGAACTCCTTCTGCACTTCGGGTCGGCCAAACATGCTGAGCATGTTCGGCTGACCCGAAGCCACCCTATGTACGGCTGATTTCAGCCAATATACGCCTGGAATCAGCCTACCAGCCAGAAGTGAATCCTCGAACAGAGTTCGGCTCACTTCACTTGGGGTCGGTTAGTCACTCGGCTGCCTACGGCAGCTTATTGAATATACCCCTATATGTTGGTCTTTACCTTTTTAATTTGTGTTGTTTTCATTTATATTGCCTGATACATTGTAAGGCAAAGAATCTAAGCAGTAATTTTAATGGTGTATTTTGAATGATGTATACATTTTATTTGTATTCTATGCAAATGATAAATTAGAATCACAACTGAGATAGAAATACATGACCAAGTACATTTATTGACTTTTCATGAATATTACTCTCTTATTTTACCTGAATACCAGTTTGCTTCTAACTAGGATAAAAATTATCTACACGCAAAACTCCCTGGAGATGTCTCCACCCCTGCCTGTGCTGAGCAGTGTACTTTTCCATCAGGAAACAGACATATGGGTGATTTGTTACACTGACTAACAAGCTCCCCACTGCAAGCTGTGAGAGGAGATTTAAATTAAGCTAAAAGCAGACTGTACACGTTTCTTCTCATTTACAACATTCTAGCTTACATCTTTTAAGTTATATCAGACACAGTTATAAGACATAGTAACATTAATATGTTCATTAATATGTTCATCTTCATGTCCCTGACATTCAGGGAATGCTTAATGCTAGTTTTGCATACAGGGAGCTGCTGGTTGGATAAATGTTCCTGGCCTGCAGATTATTATTTTAAGGCTGGGTTTTTTTTAAAATAAAGAATGATTCAGAAAAGGGCAAATACACCTGTAAAAAATAAAATAATTTTACCATTATTACCAAAACCTATTACCAAAATTTGGTAAAATATATGTATTTGAGGGTGTTCATTTTTTAAAAATAAAGCTGGATTTCCCGCAGACTTACCCTAGCAAGAATAAAAGAGATAGCTTTGCAATTATATGAATGTAAAAAAAATTACTCAAAACGTACTAGTTCAACTGCTGCTGTGTTGAATAATTTCCCATTTTAGGCTTTTATAGGGTTACAAAGTTTTTTTTGTTAGTTTTTATGGAATGTCAGAGAAACTGCCCTATGTTGTATGGCATTGACAACTCACATTGTGCAGCAACTTTGAAGGACTATCCATCTTGGACAATCAGATAAGAGTGAACATTTTGAAAAGGAACATGTTTTTATTAGGTGCACCAAGTTTGCTGGAAAGTATTGCAATCAAGCTTTAATAGAATTTCAACCTAGGATCAAGTAGAGAAGATATTTTGTCTAAAGTGAACTTGGTTGCCATGGTTCCTCTCACTCCTGTAATGACATAGAAACAGTGGCACCTAGCAGGGGACGTGTTATCTTACACACATGAATGTGTCAGGTTGCAGAGATGCCTATAGTTTTTTTAAGAGAGTGGAGTTTCAAGTTTACCCACCGGAAAGGTGAGAATATGCCAATTTGTTGGCGTCCACTTTGTGACACCTCGGCGTACTTATCATTTGAAACAGCCAGTCTCTATTTAACTTTAAGAATATCTTACTGAGGCAAATTAGCTCTGAAATGGACAGAACTTACTAACATGATTTGCATCTCATAGACTTCAGTTGGATTTACAGCTAAGTTTGGAGTCGCTGAACTTCAGACAGGATTCAAAGAACCCTAAGCTATTTGAACGAGGCCAGATTTGCTTATCCCTAACCAGGACAAATAGAGGGTTGAATCTCTCAAGTGTGGACATAGACAGCAACAAATATCTGACAGAATAACTAACATACCTTAACCCTGACATGCTTAGCCCTGCTGTCTGTGTGAATGGTAATGGCCTTTTTAGCACCCTTGAACCACTAGTAGATGTAATGAGAATTAATAAGAAAAAGTGATAGCTAGTCAGTTATCAAATACCTGTCAGTGACAATATGGAATTGACTGAGCCGCCGGACAATAGGAAACTATTGGGCGGAGCTAGCTGTCAGTGCAAGCTCCGCACAATCGTTTTCTATTTACTTTTTTTACCTTTTTTAACTCTTTTTCTGTTCTGCTCGGTACCTCTGAGGGATCGAGCAGAACAGCCGAGCCAAATACTGCTCAGCGACATTCGGCTATTCATTTACTGCTATTCGTCATCTTTAAGAATAGCCCGAACAGCAGTGAGTAGCCTGCCGGAGGTTCGGCTCAGCCGATCCAGATGTTGGATCGGCTGAGTCGAACTCCTTCTGCACTTCGGGTCCCGACCCGAAGCCACGCGAAGCAAGCCGATGTACCGCTGATTTCAGCCGATGTACGGCTGAAAACAGCCGTACCAGCCTGGTCGATCGTACGATGTTCGCATGGTTGGTGGCGTTTCCGTCCGTCAAAAGTCGTATGATTAACACTGCGCATGCGCAAACGAAAATAATTGCGGTCAATTACCGCAAGTCGTCCAGGTGTTTTTTTTAAACTACCGCTGCTTGAACCTTTAGATAGTCGGGGCAGGATGGGGCCGTCGTACGAAAATCGTACGACGGTTCGATCATCGAACGAAAAGTTTCGGCCGATAATCGTAAGGTGTATGGGCACCTTAACACGTCCAAGCAGTAATGACTTGTGCTCAGCTGTTAGTCCACCTGGGAAAAAGGTAAACAACTGCTTCTGTAATAATTTTAAATGGAGGTTGTGTCTATTAGAATAATTAATCCTAGCTAGCTGTGGAAAAAAGGATACTAGGCATTAAGGCAGCATTGGAGAAACCACCAAGAGTTCACAAACGTGTCTTAGATAATCAGCATAATTCAGGAGAAATATTGAATCTAGAAAACTGATTCTCATTGATAATTGATCTATTTACATTCCTGGCAACATTTCCAGCAGACAAAAGGTGTAAACATTTAGTGCTGGAGAGTTGTATGGTCTATCTGACCATCTGTATATTTGAAGGAACATGCACAGGCTTTTAGAATGGCAAATCGATTTGTTGGTCATAAATGAACATTTGTTTACCTTAGTTAAAGGAGAACTATGGGGTAAGTGTTTTTCCCCATAGTTCTCCTAAGGGCCACGGGAGGACATACACTACCGTCCTCCCGTGACCCAAAGCTCAGTATATTGCGAGCTACAGCTCGCGGTATACTGAGACCGCCGCAGCTGGGATGGATCCCGACAATGCTGTCGAGATCCACCCAGCTGCGTGATTGACAGCTGGCTATGCCTATCTAGAGGCAGAGCCCGCTGTACCCGCCCCCTCCCCGTCTGTTCCGCCAGTAGGCGCTGGGGGATCGGATCGGGGAGGGGGGGAATCCCTGCAAGAAGCCGTGAGTGACAGTCACTGCTCTCTGCAGGGACATGATCGAAAAGTGAGCAAGCGATGGTATGTGTATGCTCACTTCCCGATCTATTGAGCCAACGTGTGACAGTTTCATTGCTTTTTTTTTTTTTACAGCAGCAGAGCCGCCGGACAATAGGAAACTATTGGGCGGAGCTAGCTGTCAGTGCAAGCTCCGCACAATCGTTTTCTATTTACTTTTTTTACCTTTTTTAACTCTTTTTCTGTTCTGCTCGGTACCTCTGAGGGATCGAGCAGAACAGCCGAGCCAAATACTGCTCAGCGACATTCGGCTATTCATTTACTGCTATTCGTCATCTTTAAGAATAGCCCGAACAGCAGTGAGTAGCCTGCCGGAGGTTCGGCTCAGCCGATCCAGATGTTGGATCGGCTGAGTCGAACTCCTTCTGCACTTCGGGTCCCGACCCGAAGCCACGCGAAGCAAGCCGATGTACCGCTGATTTCAGCCGATGTACGGCTGAAAACAGCCGTACCAGCCTGGTCGATCGTACGATGTTCGCATGGTTGGTGGCGTTTCCGTCCGTCAAAAGTCGTATGATTAACACTGCGCATGCGCAAACGAAAATAATTGCGGTCAATTACCGCAAGTCGTCCAGGTGTTTTTTTTAAACTACCGCTGCTTGAACCTTTAGATAGTCGGGGCAGGATGGGGCCGTCGTACGAAAATCGTACGACGGTTCGATCATCGAACGAAAAGTTTCGGCCGATAATCGTAAGGTGTATGGGCACCTTAACACGTCCAAGCAGTAATGACTTGTGCTCAGCTGTTAGTCCACCTGGGAAAAAGGTAAACAACTGCTTCTGTAATAATTTTAAATGGAGGTTGTGTCTATTAGAATAATTAATCCTATCTAGCTGTGGAAAAAAGGATACTAGGCATTAAGGCAGCATTGGAGAAACCACCAAGAGTTCACAAACGTGTCTTAGATAATCAGCATAATTCAGGAGAAATATTGAATCTAGAAAACTGATTCTCATTGATAATTGATCTATTTACATTCCTGGCAACATTTCCAGCAGACAAAAGGTGTAAACATTTAGTGCTGGAGAGTTGTATGGTCTATCTGACCATCTGTATATTTGAAGGAACATGCACAGGCTTTTAGAATGGCAAATCGATTTGTTGGTCATAAATGAACATTTGTTTACCTTAGTTAAAGGAGAACTATGGGGTAAGTGTTTTTCCCCATAGTTCTCCTAAGGGCCACGGGAGGACATACACTACCGTCCTCCCGTGACCCAAAGCTCAGTATATTGCGAGCTACAGCTCGCGGTATACTGAGACCGCCGCAGCTGGGATGGATCCCGACAATGCTGTCGAGATCCACCCAGCTGCGTGATTGACAGCTGGCTATGCCTATCTAGAGGCAGAGCCCGCTGTACCCGCCCCCTCCCCGTCTGTTCCGCCAGTAGGCGCTGGGGGATCGGATCGGGGAGGGGGGGAATCCCTGCAAGAAGCCGTGAGTGACAGTCACTGCTCTCTGCAGGGACATGATCGAAAAGTGAGCAAGCGATGGTATGTGTATGCTCACTTCCCGATCTATTGAGCCAACGTGTGACAGTTTCATTGCCATATGTCGGCTTGAACTATGAGGGTGAGTGAAAATCACTCACCTCATAGTTTTATTTTAATAAGCCAAATTAGCTAAATCCATTTGCATCTGAGTTAAGCCTATTTTAAAATTTTACTAAGAGATACATAGTTCCGCTTTTTTACATTTAAAACAGTATCACTATTTTTTATATAGGTCAGTCACTAACTGCACTAGACTAAGCTCAAAGTGCTCTATGGTTCTTATCATACTCCATTTTCTCTATTTCAGGAACCAGCAGAAGCACCAAGTCATTCAAGTAGGAGGTAAGATTGGTTACCGTTTAAGGTGCCATTCTGATCATGATGTTGTTCTGCCTCCAAATTCTTTACTGAGATTGAATAAAAAGGATGCACAATACCTAACTGCTTAATTGTTAATGAATATTCCTAATCAAAGTACATTATAAATTAAGTAACTCCTTATTTCTAACATCTATCAAAGTATCCACATTTATGAAGAATAATGCTCATTAAGAGATGTGTCAAAAGCAGTTTATTAATAGTCAGAACTTTAAGGTTTAAAGTGCCACAATAAGGAAAGATAATTCAATATTTAAAACATAATTGATGTGGGTATACAGGTGATACAGCTCAGGCATCATCAAACCCTGAAGCCTTTAAAGTAGTAGTAGTTACAGTACACCCATGCACCCGTTGTAATTCAGCCAGTGCTACTTGGGCATGTAGACAATTTGGTGTACCCAGAATTTTTTCTCACTTGCAGTCCATATGACTGGCAGAGTGTATTTATGTCTTAACAGTGGATATAGATAGGCCTACCACTTGGTACATCAAATGTGTGTGAACTGATAAATATTGCTTTCAATTAACTTTCAATTTAGAAGAACTCATAGTATAAATTAAGTAATAGGTATAGGAATAAAGAATGTGGTCCTACACTTATGGGTCTATTCACTAAGCTGCCGTAGGCAGCCGAGTGAAAGACCGACCTTAAGTGAAGTGAGCCGAATGCTGTTCGGCTATTCACTTCAGGCTGGTATGGCTGATTTCAGCCGTATATCGGCTGAAATCAGCCGTACATCGGGTGGCTTCAGGTGGGCCGAACATGCTCAGCCAAGTGCAGGAGGATCCAACATAAGAGGGACCGAGCAGAACAGAAAAATAGTTTAAAAAGTTAAAAAAATAAATAGAAAACAATTGTGCAGAGCTAGCAATGACAGCTAGCTCCGCCCAACAGTTTTCTATTGTCCGGGCAGTTCTGCTGCCGTAAAAAAAAAAGGAAAAAAACCCTCTCCCGGGCGCTCTGGGAGTCTCCCGCTCCCGACCACCCAGGAGAGAAACACTGCTTTTTCTTTTTTTTTCTTTATTCTGACACAGAGCCGTGTCAGAATAGAAAAATAAATAAAAAAATTTTGTCCATAGGAATGCATTCCAGAATTCCTATTGGCTATTTCAATTTGCAATAGCCAATAGTGAACTAGCATTGTACCCGCCCTCTGCTGATGGACCTGATGGAGAACTGCAGCAGAGGGCGGGTACAACGGCTCTATGTCAGAATAAAAAAAAAAGAAAAAACAGTTTCTCTCCTGGGCGGCCGGGAGACTCCTGGAGCGCCCGGGAGAATTTGCTGTCGGGAGATAAGTGTCCCTGGTTAGCTGGTAACCAGGGACGCTGATCTCTCTGCAAGTGGCCGG
>NW_017306402.1:297533-393702 GCF_000935625.1 Nanorana parkeri | reverse complement strand
GAACTCTTTCTGCACTTCGGGTCGGCCGAACATGCTGTGCATGTTCGGCCGGCCCGAAGCCACGCGAAGCCACGCGACGTAAGGCTAATTTCAGCCGATATACGGCTGAAATCAGCTATACAAGCCTGAAGTGAATAGCCGAACAGTGTTCGGCTCACTTCACTTCGGGTTGGTTATTCACTCGGCTGCATAAATAATACAAGCAATATTACTACATGTGCATATTGGTGTGGAATCCTTCAAATTCATCTGCTCCTGGTCATTCAATATTAAAAAAGAAAAAGTTTCTTAGACTTGAATCTGCGTTCATTTGATAATCCCAGCTGCCTCTTCTGGTAGTGAAAAGAGGTGATTGAAAGCTGGATTCCAAGCCCACTGACCAATCTCGTTGCTGGCCCTTGTATCATGACCTTGAAACACTGGATATATTTTGACAAGACAAGAAAAGTGTTTGAACCAAACAAGGGTGGATTTCTGTCCTTTTCTACAGTTTCTAACAACACCAACAGCGTTCGGCTCACTTCGCTTCAGGTCGGTCGTTCACTCGGCTGCCTATGGCAGCTTAGTGAATAGACCCCATAGCTTCAAAACATCAGTCTTGAAACACTTCCAAAGCTTTATTCTGTTCTGCATTTGCCCATAATGTGTCTCAAAGACAAAGTAATCTATAAAAGACTTCCAATGCATTACTTGGACATATCTCAAAGTAGAAATTACTTAGTGGAAGATTTTCAAGACTGGACATTAAAGCTAGTTATTTGTCTGAAACGATGTTTAACTATTTATTTCCAGCATTTATATAGCACCATCTTATCACGCAGTGCTTTACAGAGACAGATGTTCACAATCATATGCGCAATAATAATACTTATACCCTGGCTAGTAGGAGGAAGCCCATGCAAACACTGGAAAAGTATGCTCATTTTTGGGGAGAGTGTCCCAGTTAGGATATGAACACACAGCTGTAAAGTAAGAGTGTTAAACATTTACCCATCAGTCTGCACATACACTCTATTTACAATCAATTTTGTGAAGTTCTATTACTACTACTACTTTATAATTCCCAGATCATGTTCTTTTGCATACAAATGTACCTGCATTTACATGCGTTTAGATGCAATCTGAGCATCTATTCTACCCTAGATGCACAGAATTCTTTTTTCTCTAAATGCTTTTAAACTGAATGCCCCTATATGCAGGTAAACACACGGGGGGGTCTATCAAAATTGGAGCAGCTGCCCATGGCAACCAATCAGCTTCTCTTTTCAGTTTGCTCAGCTTATTGGTTGCCATGCACAGCTGCTCCAGATTTTGTCTGCTCCAGATTTGATAAATTCCCCCCACAGTGTAAATTATACTCTTTAAAATGCCTACATTCATTTATATGTATTTAGAAATGTCATATAATGCATGTAAAGTCATGTAAGGCATTGCCCATGTGAATGAGGGTGTGAATGAGGAGTTGCTTTAGCTGACATCATATGCAGATTGAGTTTTATCCCTTCCCTCTGCAGTTGAATGAAACAATAGAAAAGTAACAGTGTCACTTTGTACCTCTATATCTTGAGTGTAAACATTGTATATAAACACTGTCTCAGAGGGTCCATTGTTTTTACTGCAACAGCTTTTACAGCTGCTGTATTTACATAGCAAGTCCTGCCTGTCATTTTGACAGCTGGTAATCAAGTGCAAGGAGGGAAACAGCAGTGGGCCAGACAGGCAGGCATTCTACACATGCTCTGTGTATGTCAATATAGTTTTTTGGGGGGCACTTGTAGTACGCCTGGTGTCAACAACTGGTTTGAGTATATGTAAACCAATCGCTAAAATATCACATAAGATTTAACATGTTAATGAAACATTAACATTTATTTTCAATCTTCATTCAAATAATACCTGATTTTCTGCCATGAAAACCCTAATTCAGGCACTTCCTGTTTTAGAGTAACAACATCCTGTCTCTGTCTCCCAGTTGTGCTTTGGTGTTGTCAACCTGTCACATGGGCTTCTGATTGAGACTACAAGTGGCCACACACTATGCAGACATGGCCCATAGTTGTCACCCAAAAGAAACCTACCATGTTGCCATCACTGAATTGCATGTATGTGGATAGGATATGGCTATAAAGAGGAAGATTAGCAGCACGGATGTTCTGTTTGAGTTTAGTTTCTGTGTATTTTCTTATAATTACTATTATTATATAGGGATGCACTGATATAGTGGCCACTGAAATATATCAGCTGAAAATGGCACTTTTGGCATAATCACAGATCAGAGGAGAGCAGTGTGGGAGGAGACAGCCAGTGCTGTCACAGCAGGCTGAGCTCCGCTTGCTCAGCCTCCAGTGACAGTTGCCAGGATGGAGAGTGAGTACAGACACTCAGTGATCAGTGATCGCTGAGTGTTTGTAGATAATTGAGGACATGGTATGGTTAATATATCCTCAATTCTGAATGAATAGGAAGTGATCAACATCACCTCCTGTTCATTCATAGTTGTGGTTATAGTAAACATACTCTCTCCTCATGTTATCAATGAACAGGAACACTCATAGCGGATTCCTGTTCATTTATAACAGGGGCTGCTGAAAAAGAGATTGAGGACTCCGTGTCCTCAATCTCTTTTTCTATTTTAAAAGGGAAATATCAGGGGTCTGTCTAATATTGCTAACCTGTCTAATACCTGGTAACCAGGGACACTGATCAGTCATTACACTGATGAGAGCTTAGCAGAGCCGGCTCTTTTATATCACCGCCAGCTCTGACAAGCTCTCATTGTAATGACAGCTGGTCCCGGGCCAATAGAAAAAAGTTGGGCGGACTGCTAGCTCCACTCAATCGTTTTCTATTTTATTTTTTCTACTTTTTTAACTGTTTTTCTACTCTGCTCGGTACCACAGAGGTACCGAGCAGAATAGCCGAGCCGAATGCCGCTCGGCGGAATTCGGCTATTCACTCACTGCTGTTCGGCATCTATGAGAATAGGCCAAACAGCAGCGAGTAGCCTGCCGGAGGTTTGGCTAAGCCGATCCAGATGTTGGATGCACGGCTGATCTTAGTCGGTGTACGGCTGAAATCAGCCGCACAAGCCTGAAGTGAATAGCCGAACAGCGTTCGGCTCACTTCACTTCGGGTCGGTTATGCACTCGGCTGCCTATGGCAGCTTTGTGAATAGACCCCTAAGTCTTCTACAATTTCCTAATTAGAAATGCACATTATAGTGTCATATACAGTAACTCCTAACTGTAGGACATATTGTGATTTTTTTTTTTACCAATAAATGTTTATTAAGGTACAGGTCATCCATACATGGCATAAGCATTGTAAGTGATATCATCTACTTTCAATTGCTAGTACGACACTGAAAAAGTACAATACAGGTAGATCACTGGTTTCTGTATACATGTAGGTTCAGCACTCTTCCAATATCATGCCTATATTAATACGTCAAATAACTATTGTTCATATATGTAGGCCTGTGAAATTAACATTATAAACATAACCTAGAGAAGTAGAAATAAAGAAAAGAAAATAGTGTCGGCCGGCACTGTCTCGTGCGACTGGCAGGATAGAGAAGATCAGGATGAACCAAACATAGCACTTACATCGTAGAGTGATCAGAGCCCCAAGGGTACCAGCTTACGATTTAGGCAAATAGCATTGTAGCCAAGATTCCCAGAGGTGTTGGAATCTCCCATGGCTTTGGATTCTATAAGAAATTGCCCTCTCATATTCACACTGGGACTGCACTTTCGATAGTGTTTCAGACAGAGCCGGTATCACATTTGATTTCCAGTATCCTGCTATCAATAGTCTAGCCTCAAATAAAAAGTGCATCACCACCGTCCTAACTTCCAGAGGGTACATCTCTATACCCACACTAAGAAGCGCCAGTTGGGGGGTCGGGGTGACCAGGATACCCGTAATTGTCGCTACATATCTAAAAATTGCGTTCCAATAACTTCTAATGGACTTACAGTACCAAAAGATATGTAGCAGATTTCCAACATGTCCGTATTGACGCCAGCATAATGAAGAGGCGTCTGGGGACATCTTGGAAAGCCTATATGGAGTTAGATACCAACGAAGATGGAGTTTTTGGTAGACTTTCCAGTGGTTGATGCATTTAGAGTGGGATGAATTAGCCTTTATGGCAGATTTCCACTGGTCATCAGTGAAGTCAGATTGCAGTTCTGCCTCCCACTTAAGCATTTACCACCCTGGGATTGAGCCTGCAAAGGTTATAAAAGGTAGATATGCGGCTAGAGAAAGAGGTGCAATTCTGTAGTGCTTTCCATATCTCCCCCGGGCAGCATATCGTACGAGGAGTAAGGGATTCCAGTAAATGCCTAATCTGAAAGTATTTGTACTGGTCACTAAATGTGGTCAAAGTGTGGATTTGAGGTAAACTAGAACATCCCCTAGTTCGCCACACCTCCAGATTCAAATGCGGAATCAGTAGTTCGTAGGCTCTAGAGGGATAGCAGGGATGACCCCATTCTCTCTGAACTGCGCGGTTGTCGTCAGTGTAGACCACAACAGTCGCAGGGCTTGTATGGTGGGGTATGGTGAAGACCCTAGCCCTTTCCTCAGAGAGGCCGCAAACAACCATCCTGGAAGGTCCACTCCTGGAATTAAGCTGCTTTCCATGGAAAACCAACATTTAGAAGAGTCCGCCAGAAACCAAGTCTTAAGCTGGGTCAATAGGGTTGCTCTATAGTAATCCCTAATGGAGGGTAAGCCCATCCCTCCACGTGATCTGTGTCGGGTCATTGTGCCAGACCGAATCCTGGGTTTTCTCCCATTCCAAACATATGATGTCATCAAAGCTTGGATGGCCGAAATTTTTTTAGCCGGGAGGGGAATTGGCAAGGTCCGAAAGTAGTACAAACTTTTAGGTAGGATTGACATTTTAAATGCTGCTATTCTGCCTACAGTTCAAATTTCCCCATATCATTCAGCATATTTTTGACAGAAACTAATAAGGGTTCGTAGTTATACTTATACAGAGAGGCTAGGGGGAGGTCAATTTTATTCCCAGGTACGTAATGAAGTCCGGGGACCATCTAAATGGGAACAGCGCCTGCAACCTAGCTTGGAGTTCCGGCTTCACCCCTACGTTCGGGATATAAGATTTATCCACATTAACTTTATAATAAGAGATGTCTCCAAAATGAGTGAGTATGCTAGACACCGCTGTCAGGGATTGTTCTGGTTTGGTCAATGCCAGTATAATGTCATGGGCAAACAACCCTATGATATGGGTTGCATCACCGATAGAGATACCCGAAATCGAAGGGTGGTCCCTGATCGTGGCAGCTAGGGGCTCCATCATCATAGCAAATATAGATGGAGATAACGGGCACCCTTGCCTCGTCCCGTTTGAGATTGTGAAAGGAGTCGATAGCATACCGGATATGTACACTCGGGCGGATGGTTTTTGATACAACGCCATAATTGCCGCTAAAGACCTCTCTCCTATGCCAAATCTTTGCAAGGTCAGCTCCATATACGTCCAGTGGATCCGGTCGAACGCCTTCTCCGCATCCAAAGCTAGGAATAGGGAAGGCGTCCGACCGGTCTCCGCATGTCTGATTAGGTTCAGCATTCATCTGGTGGCATCTGGTGCTTGCCTACCCTTCATAAAACCTGTTTGATCCGATTGAATAACCGAAGGCAATAGGTCTAGTAGCCTATTAGCAAGTATCTTGGCATAAATCTTAATGTCAGTATTAATTAAAGAGATTGGTCTAAAGTTTTGTGGGGATGTCAGCGCCTTTCCTGGTTTCGGTATAGCAACTATCACTGCTCTTAACATGTCCGGGGGGAAGGAACCAGAGACTGCAGCAGATTAAAAGATATGAAGAAGATGGGGGGTTAAAATATGTTGAAAAGTTTTATAATATTCTGCCGAGAAACCATCCTCTCCCGGGGATTTACCCGAGGGTAGAGCTCTAATCACTTTCTGTATTTCAATAGTTGTAAAGGGGGTGTCTAACCCTCGATCCTCAGGGTTCAATCTAGGTAAATTAACTGAGTCCAAAAATTCTGCTATAGAAGACGAGGATGGTTGGTTCAAAAGGGGATTGCCATGTAAGTTATAAAGGGTCTTTAGGATTTTGTAACGGAGCGTTAGTGACTGGGTGATATAACATAGGGATTTTCATCTGTTGCTGTTTCCGTTTAAGTTGGGCTGCCAATAATTTACTAGCTCTATTCCCTTGATGATAGTAGGTGGCCTTCATGCGTGACATATGGAACTCGTGATTAGCAATTAGAAGGAGTCTAAGGTCCTGCCGGCCTTAGTGAGATCCTGGAGGGTGGCAGGGGACGGAGTAGTTTTGTGGAGCCTTTCCAAGTCTTTAATGGTTTGCAAAATGGTTAGGTATCTCTGCAGTCTCTGTTTCCTATCCCTAGAGGCAAGCTGTATCAGCAAGCCCCGCACAAAAGCCTTATGGGCATACCACAACGTAAACGGTTGCAAGTCAGGGGATGCATTGCGTTCAAAATAATCTTTCAATTGAGAGGCCACTTGCTTCGAGTGAGTGGGATTGGAGAGCAAGGATACGTTATTCTGCCACAGAGGTCTAGGTAGAAAGGCAGGAGTGGGCCCCACCGTCAAAGTAATCGGTGCATGATCCGACCACGTAATATTATGGATAGTGGCCTCTGTAGCTTGTTGTAAGAGCCACTGATCTGCAAGGAAGAAGTCAATTCTCGAATATGACCTGTAAGGGGGAGAGAAAAAAGTATAATCCCGGTCTGTCGGGTGAGTGCAGCGCCAAATATCGTATAGCTCTTCTTTCAGAAGCAGTTTTTTTTATAGATGGCCTGCACGGGTGGGTCCTATTGGAGACATCTAAGGCTGGGTCTGAAATCAAGTTGAAATCCCCACACAAAAGCAAGCGACCTCTCTGTACAGAGCGGATTTTAGTCAAGAGCGCCTTAAGGAAGGAATGTTGGTTAACATTAGGTGCATACAAGTTTACAAGAGTATAGCATATTGAGTTCAGTTCACAGACTAAGACAATATATCTACCATTAGGGTCAATAATTGAATCGTGAAGTAGAAAAGAGACTGATCGCCCAATTGCTACCAGTACACCCCTTTTTTTGAGGTGGCGTTAGAGAAAAAAACATTGGGGAACTTCTGATGTTGAAACTTAGGCGCTCCTTCCTTACAGAAGTGATTTTCCTGGGCGCATAAAATATCACATGAGTGTAGTTTAGTCTCCTGCCATAGTTGGGATCTTTTAAAGGGGTCGTTGAGCCCCTTAACATTTAAAGAGAGAATTTTAATACTCATCCCGGACATGCCAGTGTTCTGATAGGTCCCAGGCTGGTCCGTCTAAAGGGATGCCCATAAAGGGATGAGGTCCAGTGCAAGAGCAGGAAGGGTCCCCCACATCTCAGACTCAGATCAAAGTTGTCAGTCTCTGTGTTGTCCATGCTGAAGACACAAAAAGAAAAGAAAACAAGAAAAGAAAAACAGGAACTGGGAGCAAGCCTCCCAAGAAGAAAACAAGTCAACATTACCCAATCGGGTAAAACACTAAAAAACAGTGAGCAGCGACAAGCAGTGCTCAAGGTGGCAGACCTCCGCTGCATTTTCCAACCGGGGGTTAGAGAGGCATGAACCGACACCACGGTCCAGCCAAGGCATTGAGTTGGTGAGCTTAGGCTTAGGCAAGCGCTCGCATACGACCACCAGGCAGAAGAAGAAACGTAGAGACGGGTCTTATGGCGTCCTTAGCCAATATCGGTTACGTCACAGGCATGCTCATCAACAGGGATCCCCCATTTTTTCAGTAAAAGCAGCCCCGAGGCCACATCAGGGATAGTAAACGATTTTCCACTTCTGATGAGGAGCAGTTTAGTGGGGTATCCCCACCTGTAGGGCACTTTGCGGTCCCGAAGGGCTTTCATGATAGGCAGCAATCTCTTCCTGGCAGCGATGGTAGTTTGTGACAAGTCTCCATAGAAGGAGATTGAGCCATAGGGGTCAGGCAGGGGGGTAGCGGAACGAGAGAGGGACATCAGCTGGTCCTTTACATGATAACAGTGAATGCGGGCTATCACATCCCTAGGCACTGAGTCAGGCAGGTAGGCTGGTTTCGGCAGCCGGTGGGCCCGGTCAACAATGGTCTCATAGGCTGACAGCGAGAGCAGCAGATCTTTGATCAGGTTTTGCACAAAGTCTTGCAGTTGTACTGGAGGTACATTTTCAAGGACCCCCCTGAACTTAATATTGTTCCGTCGGGCCCTGTCTTCCAGGTCTGCCAATTTCAGAGCCATGGTGCGGAGCTCAGCAGATGTGTCAGCACAGGTATCTACCAATTAGTTATGGGCTTCAGCATATTCTCCCATCTTATGCTCAATGTGATCCACCCTGTCCCCCAGCTCATGGATCTCTCCCCTCATCTGTTGCATAATGGACATCATGTCACTGTGGAGGGAGCTGCGTAGTGACACCAACATATCCCTCAGGACCGTGCCCACTACAGGGGAATCAGTGGTAGGGAAGTTGTCTATGGGATCATGGAGTTCTCTAGTGTCATCTAGAGGGAGAAGTACCTGAGGGGTAGATGATTTCTGAGGCTCTCTCCTCTGACGGGAATCCTGTGGACTGTCGGCTGCAGACGAGGAGCTGCTGGGTGGTGTAGTGCCCCGGGTATCGCTGTCCTGTCGTGTCGAGCCAGTAGCTTGTCCCTTATGCTACGAGACAGGATCGCGTGTGGGGCCTCGTGGAGCTCCGGCGCCATCTTGCCTAGCCAGCGTTTCGGCCACAGTAAAGAAGTCGGTCAATTTTCTGGGACCGTGCTTCTTCGTTTTTTTCCCCATGTATGCGGGTGACGATCACGGGTCCTCCGCTGCCTGTGGGGGTCGGATGGAAGCGTTTAGTCGCTGGGTATGATGCTGGCAAGCTCTAAGGGCTGCAGAGCCTCTCTACAGTGCGGCCATCTTCTCCGGCGTCAGGCCACGCCCCCCTGTGATTTTTTTTATTTACCCCAAAGAAAGTGTGTATAGGAGTACTAAGTTTTTTGTGAGTTAGCTCAATGACTAGCACTATGTTACTCTGGTAGTGAATACAAATATCATCTGTGACATATGTCCCTCAATGAGGAACATTATTTCTTATTTTTGTGCACACTGAACATTCTTTAGCTATAAAAATAGCGTATGTGTAATTAGGTTTGGAATATTTGAAGTACAAATGTGTGATATAAGATGAAAAGATAAGGAAGTTCACAACTAAAATATACAATGATTTTGAGAAAAGAGGCAATTGCTGTAAAAAAAAAAAAGTAAAAAAAAAAGAAAAAAATCTCCCGGGCGCTCTGGGAGCCTCCCGCTCCTGGCCGCCCAGGAGAGAAAAACACCGCCCAGGAGAGAAAAACTACTGCAGAGGGCGGGGAACTTAGCCCGTACAGCACCCCCTCGGTTCTACTGAACCGAAGGGGTCCTGGGGCCGAAGCTAGCCGAAGGATCGGCCGAAGCTACGGCCAGATCCCTCGGCAGCTTCGCGATTAGACCCCCTAGATTCTAAACATAATGGCACATGTTGTATATGTAAAGAGACTCTGTCACCAAGTTAAAATATTTAAAAACATAGTTGTTGCTGTAGCTGCTCTACTCCTGGTAGTGTGTGTCTCCAATATTTGTTATTGTCACTTTTGCTTGACACCTAGGTCTGTACTTTAAAGAAAAAAACCAAACATAAGGGCATGTGACTTTAATGGTGATGAATATTAGCCATATACAATTATAAGAATACATTTTTGCAACAATTGCAACATGTAACCAAAATGATATTGTGATGTATTCTGATTTGATATATGGCTGGGTGAAGACATTGAATTTGACTCATTTGAGTTAATTTAGAAAAAGAGATGAGAATGTTCACTTTGCAAAGTAAATGCTCACTTAGCTTAGGGTATAAAGCTAAGATAAGGTTATGCTTAGTCTGAATACCCAATTATTTGTAAGGGGAATAACAAATATGGTTTTTTTTCATGCCAATGGATGCACAATTTCACTAAGCTAAGTGCACATTTACTTTACAATGCGAGCACACTGTATCCTTTTGTAAATCAAACGCTATTATTGGAATTCATAACTACAAATATTCTCATTTCAACATGTTATTATCTTAGCAGGTTGTATTTTTTTCCCAGTGACTATATCAGACATTTGGGTGTTGCTTTGTACTTGTTATTCTGTTTATTTTTAAAAGCAAATCTAGGCAAATCACATTATGGGCACCATTCTTCTTTTTTTTCCTCCAAAAAGTTCTGTCGTTAAAAGAATGACAAAATATTAAACAGCCCATGCATAGTGACACAACTATACTCAATTGTCCATTCTTGGAAGGCAGCTTCCTTGGTGGTCAGTCCATTTTGAAATACAAACAGAAAACCTAAATACAAATACAGAAACATTTCAAAAGGGTTCTTTATTTACTATTTTTGTGCTTTAAAAGACATTTTCATGTAACACAAATTTCACATAAACAATTGGGTTTTATTTAAGCTACTACTATAGATGAGTTTAACCCTTCTTACCGTCTATAGATATAAATGATGAGACCTGACATGAACTAAATATTTTTAATAGATCAATTTACAATCAAATCTACAGTGAAAACACAAAAACATGCTTCCAGCACAGATTAAATTGCAGGTAAAATAAAAATGTTATACTGTTGTTTACTGTATACTGTCATTCTGTCAGCATGGAAGAAACCGATAGCTCTATAGTCAGATTAGTCCTCACAATTCCCCATTTCCTATGATTTGCCTGTGTGATTCTTAATGTTTTGAGTCAGGCTATATAATTCAATCATCATGGCACATCAAGCAAATCACTCTATTTAACATTTGCATAAATAAACATACATAAAATGAGAACCCTTGTATGTTAAAATCATTTTAGAATAGCAAATTACAATGATTAAACATGCTAAATATGCCATTCACTCTCCTAGAATCTCACATTTGCCCAATCATCTAAATAAAGAGCTTTTATTACCACCTGCCTTAACTAAGGATATTTCTCTTTATTTCCTGTACCCAAAGTAAATACAGCACTAACAACTGACAGAGGTTCTGATCATTCCCACTCTAAAACTTAAATCGGAAGTCTGCTTCAGTAAAGTCAGACATTTAAATTCGTGGTTGTTTACATGAAAATTCATATCCACTGAACACCAAGGATAGGTGTGCAATCTAAAAATTATATGAGTGCATGGATGATGTTTGCATAAAAGCAGTGTTGACCTGGTCATGAGTTCCCCAAGCATAGTCCCATGCCAACAATATGAAACCATAAGTATTAATTAGGTCGCTATTTAATGTATTGTTGTATTGATTTAGAGTATATTTAAAGACTCTGTATAGGATAATACCTCAACTACTTTGACCTTATAAGGTATGCCTGTACCGCAGCGCTGAATACTGAAATATGGCCTGGATGGGAAGGGGGTTTAACACCGCGGATGTCAACTGGTTAAAATGTACTTAAAGCTGAATTCCAGGCAAATGCCTACATACATATTTTAAACACATATATGGTAGCTGTTTTACCTGCAAACAGATTCTTGTTTCCGGAAGGAAGGAGCAATAACAGACTGATGAGGTTAACTCTCTGCTCCCCTCCTGTTATCATGCTGTTTACCATACTTCCACTTCTTCTTCCTTAGTGTAAAGAAGCTGAAACTGAGTCAATTCAGGTATATATACTGCATTTACAATACATGTATATGATTTCTAAATAAACACATGCCTGCATTCATTATGTTATTTAAACAGCTGTCTGAAGTTCAGCTTTAAGTACTATGTGTGCACTTTTTACATCCTATTCTTAAATCCATCCCTGATCTGCCTGTTACATTGTGACCCAGCTTTCTATTGTGGATGAAATGACCACAGATTTATTGGAAAACATTGTTAAAAATAATTTTAGTTCTGCAATCCTTGGTTGCCTGCCTGTAAGGAAATAATTGTTTGTAGCAATGGGATAGGTGTTCACATTTAATCACTTGAGTACCTGCCTGTATATACCCCTTCATTACCAAAGGGTTATTCACAAAAGAGCCGAAGGATTCAGCCGTAGCTTCGGCTGATCCTTCGGCATGCTTCGGCTGCCTGAGCCCTTCGGTTCAGTTGAACCAAAGGGCTGCTGTACGGGCTATTAACAATAGCCCATACAGCAGCCAAAAGCTGAGTCGTACTGACACCCGAAGCGGGGAGAAAGGTCTGCCGAAGCCGACCATTCTCCTCACAAAAGACAACCGCTGGGCGGAGCCAGCAATAATGTCATGGCTGGCTCCGTCCAGTTGTTGTCCTTCAATGACAGCCCAGCTTCCTCGAGGACACTGGGCTGTCATTACATGTAAACAGCTGGGTGAAACCAGCCGTGATGTCACGTCTGACTCCACCCATGTCTTATAAATTGTCAAGGACCTGTCAGGTGCCGGACAAATGTAACTAGTTTGGTGGAGCTAGCTGGGGGGTCACCAATAGCTCCGCCCAATTGTTTCTATTTTGCCGGCATTTGTCAGAATGCCATTGTGCGGCAGGAGTTTGTCGCGTGCGCACGGGTCGGCAGGCGTCGGGTTTTTTAAATGATTTTTTATTAATTTTTGTATTTTCTTTTTATTTCGTCGAGTCGTCATTGTTGTGGACAATGCTGGATGTCTTGATTGACCCTAGGATTACGTTGGTGGATCCATTTTTTTTTAAAAGACTTGTCTTTTTTTTTTTCAAAGAAAGGATTTTTTCTAAAGTCTGGCATCTTTTTTAAAGTTTTAATTTAACCCTTTAGTGAATGGACCCCTTACTCATTCACAAAGGGGGCTCTTGTCCCCACTGGTATGGGGACAAAGTGCTTTTCCAGGGGCGACCCTCCCAGTGCCGAGGGTATGTGGCCTGGAATGACAGAGAGGGGGGGCTTGCTCGCCTCCCCTTTCCTGCCCTGCCAGGCCTGCGCTCGGATCAAAGGTCTGGTTGGGAATTTTAGGGGGGACCCCACATTTCCCCCCCTTTTTTGGGGGTGAGGTTCCTCTTTATTCCTACCATCCTACCAGACCTTAAGGGCCTGGTATGGCTTTTTGGGGGAACCCCACACTTTTTTTCTTTCGGCAGCATTCGGCTATTCACTCACTGCCATTCAGCCCCTATGAGAATAGGGCTGAACGGCAGCGAGTGAGCTGCCGGAGCTTCGGCTTAGCCGATCCCGATGTTGGATTGGCTGAGTCAAATTCCTTCTGCACTTCGACTCAGCCAAACATGCAGAGCATGTTCGGCTGACCAAAAGCTGCTGATGTACGGCTGATTTTAGTTGATGTGCGGCTGAAATTAGCTGTACAGAGCTGAAGTGAATAGCCGAACGTCGTGCAGCTCTGTTCACTTCAGCTAGGTTATTCACTTGGCTGCCTTCGGTCTTTTTTTTAGATTTTATTGCAATGATATTTTGACTAAAAATTATTCTGCCATGCAACACTGTATCCAATGTAATTTCATAGCATTGTTTTAAAGCAGATAGGGTTTTGTACTTGGAGATATTTCATAACTGCTGGGTATGATAAAAAGGAATATATATCAAAAGTTTTGAAAAGAAAAACTGTTTCTCTTTTTCTTAAAAAATGCCAGTACAGTTTGAACACCCCCCAACATGGCACATTTCTGAATAGTAGACTCCCTAAGGTGATCTCTTTTTTTTTTTACACACACAGAGGGACCAGGAGCTTAAGGGGTTAATGTACACTTAACATACAGTGACAGGCTGAGTATGAAAGGGTTAATGCACAGGGTAAGGAAGATAACAGGTTAATATACAGATCACAATACAGGCAGGTTGGAGATCAGTAGTGTAGGAAAGAAGGGTCACTAAAGTGGTTAAAAAACCCCAGTCTCCTATTGACCAAGTACTACTATTCCTCTCCTTCCCCTGTAGTAAGTAGAAAGGAAATGATCTTCAGTGTAAACAGCCACATGTGACTGCTGTGATTAGTCATCACAGTAATCACATAGTTCCAAGCCACTTATATTTGCTTGGTACAGTGTCATGATCCATCTGAATTTGGCCCAGTACACAGGCATTAGCGATAGCTATTTCTAGAATGATGTTGACAGTTTTGTTTTACTATACAGTGCTAGGTAGGTGGTTAAAGAAGCCTGAAAGCTATGTCCTGGGTAGTTTCTGGCTATTTGGCTGTTTTGCTGAATTAATGCTTTCAGTACTTTTTGGCAAACTGACTTTGAACAAATCAGTCTGATTTACTAATCTTTATGCTTGTTCCAGGTTAGAAAGAACTGAAGTCAAAAACAGCTAGGTAACTAGTATTCTTAATAAAAGATCAGCAACCCCTGTATTTCTCTCAATACAGGGCTACCTTAAGATAATTGTGCATTTTCCCAATCAGAGATGGGCAAGTAATAAAATAGTGGCCTGACTGAATATTCATGGTTTTTACACCAAAAATTTGCTTCCCTGCCAAACGCCAGCAAAAATAAATTGGAAAAACCACAGCAAAAATACATTTCATAAAGGGGGCCCCCAAATGCAACCCCCACCTTGTGAATGAGTAAGGGGTACTCGTACCCCTACTCATTCACTAAAGGGTTAAATTAAATGTAAATAAACACAACACACCTTAGAAAAAAAAAAATTAATTGAACAAAAAACAAAACACACATTTTTGACAATTCCTTTATTTAAAATACATTTCAAAAAGTCCCACAAAGTCATTCCAGTGTCAGCCGACAATTGGAAAAAAAAACTCCCCGATGCAATGTTTACATCAGGCAGTGGGCAGAAATAAACAAAGCTTGCTATTGGTTATTTAAAATTGAAATACCCAATAGCAGGCTGGCTAATGCTCTGCCCACTGCCTGATGTCAGTCACAGAGGAGTGGCCCTGAGAGAGAACTTTCTCTCACAGGTCCACTCCTCTGGGACTGACAGAAGGCAGGGGGTGGAGCAATAGCCATTCCATTATTAGCTATTTTAAATTGCAATAGCCAATAACAGAATGGCTATTGCTCTGCCCACTGCCTTCTGTCAACTAGCAGAGGAGCAGACCTGAAAGAGAACTTTCTCTCTCAAGTCCGCTCCTCTGCAATAGCCATTCTCTTATTGGCTATTTTAAATTGCTATGACTAAGGCCGAGTAAGGCAGAAACGTGTCAGCGGTTGTTCTTTGTATAGATGCATGTGGAATAAAGTTTGAATTTCTTTGGAAGATCATTGTGTGCTGGTTCTACAGTTTTTGCATCTGGGTGCCCCGTTTATGAAAGGGGTTATCCAGATGCAGATGACCCCCCCTGCCCACAGACCCCCACAACCACCGGGTCAGGGTTGTGGGAAGAGGCCCTTGTCCCCATTGGCGTGGGGCCACACGAAGCCACACGAAGCCACATGCTGTACGGCTGATTTCAGCCCATATACGGCTAGAATCAGCCGTACCAGCCGCAAGTGAATAGCCGAACAGCGTTCGGCTCACTTCGCTTCAGGTCGGTCGTTCACTCGGCTGAATAGAGTATAGTGAATAGACCCCTGTGTTTTACTTAAAAGGAAAAGTGATTTTCTTTCTGAGTCTGTCTCTGTAATTGATATTCCACATTGACTCAACACAGCAGCCTTTAATACTCTACGTTGAGAATAAATGACTAGGTCCCCAGAATTTATGTATTTGTATAGGCATGACCCAAATTCACCCCCAAACTTCTCGCTCCACCTTTAGATCATCTTACAGCATACCTTGTTCCTGGAGCGGGAAACAGCTTATATTGCTTCCTGTGATCCTGGTCATCACCAGGCTTCTAAAATTATTTTTGAGACAGCTGCTAGCAGCTCAGTTCCTATTGACCACCAAAGCTATATCTGTCAAGAGCACTCTCCCTACACACTGGAAGTCAAACCAGCAACATTATTTTGCTAGGAAAGAAATAAATGTATACATGCGGAGCGGGAAAAAGAGCTGAGGGAATAGGTATAGTTTTGTAGTCCAGCCGGCAGAGCTGACAATGCTGCTGGTGATTTCAGTGCAGTGATTGCAATGTGTTGTTAGTTCAAACGAGATTTGCAGCACACTAGAGTTCTGGCAGATCAACAGATATATATATTTGTACCTGCATCCATTTTATAAGAGAAAAAACATGGGGAAATATGTGTGTACTACATACACTTAAACAGCAATGCATTTTGCCTAAACATTTTTTAACTAAATAGTGCAACTATTAGTACAATGTATTTGGAAATAGTTTTCAGCTCCTGGGACTAACAAGTAATAGGTGTTTGCAATCTAACACCTGCCTAACTACTTAATCCATACCACCCAAACCTACCCTCTTCCTCCCCACACAAAAGGTTTGATCCACAAAGCTTTAAACACAAGAATAAGGACCTTTATTTTCAACCATTTGACTGTAATTTTTAAATTGAATTGGAAATGCCTTTCGTTTGTTGCGTTAGCTTTGTGAATTGAGCCCAATACATAAAATAACTGTGTGCTGGGTTTTTATATGGGAATAGTGCCACGCACTTCATCTATCCTGAATGACTGCAGATGTAGGCAAGTACGCTGTTTCTTGGGTCAGATGAGATGCTTAAAAGTATATGAAGCCTTGCCAGTTTGATAACAAATGCACACAAATGCGCCAAATTGCGTATCACTCATTATCAATGGATCACTCATTATAAATGCAAAACAAACCAGCCAGATCTAACTTATGTTCTGACTCAGGCAAATAGATTTAGACCTGAGCTGAATATATGTGTGCACAGAGCAAACTATGCCTGTGCTCACATCAAGATCAGCTACCTAGTGTGTGAGCTTACAGCTTTATTAAATCAGGTCTATTATATGAAACTGTGGTTTCCTGTATGCTCTTTCATTAGTGGATAGTTAATTAAAATAAAGAAAAATATCCAAAAGGATACTCAATCACAAAGAGTGTAAATAAAATTAAGACAAAGAAATCATTGTTCCAGCATCCAGATCAAATGAATTATTTATAGCAGAGTTCATGCTGTAATTTATGGAAATATAATACATTGTAATCAGTAGTGATAGCTTAATAATGTGGAATTTTAACACTTCTAGTCGTCATTCATACTTTACATTTAACTGATGAGCACCATGGTTTATCATAATAATACTGAACATGAAAAAATAAATTTTTGGAAGTTAAATGAAAAGTAAAAGCATTTCCATATTGACCTTAGATGTCTTTTGTGGGTGTTTTCGTGCACATAGGGTAAAAACCCAGTCACACTGTCAACATACAGGGGATAATATTACAGTGTTTTTTGGCTTTATCTAATGACCAAGTTGAATACTACTGTAACTGACACTTTATGCATAATGGGAGATACTTTATTAGGTAATAATCTAAATAACTTGGTTATTAAAAGACATTTGAATAAAGTTTGCTTAACACTGATTTACTTCCCTATGGATTTAGCTGAGTAAAAAAAGATAATTTTCAGTGTTCAGTGTGCAAACTGAATGATCATCTACAGTAAGCATGTGCAAATAAACATCCTATTTTAAATCTCTCTTGTGCATCATTGGGGATTTGGAGTGAACATAGCTTCACCATTATTCAAAAAGTTAAAGCCAAAGTCCGGGCTTTGCCCCTCCAGAACCCCCTCCACTTTCTTTATTTTACACTTATTCTTTTCAAATGTCTTCAGGATAATCCTTCTCTTACCCTTTGCCTTGTCTCCATTGCTCAGGAGACATCAATGCTGCAGAGAGCAACACTGATGTGATGACTTTAGCACAGCTATCTGTATCTGTCTGTGCCTTAGCGATGCACTCTTAAGAGTGTGGGCTCTTGACACCCTGTGCACACAAAATATTCTCAGTCTATAAGGTTTTTATGACTCTAGGCATCTTTTAGCCCTGAATGCTGAGCACATCTAGTGGCAGAAAGGAATTACTGAGGGAATAGCATTGAATATGAGGGGAATATTGTAGCCAGAGCAGTTTTTTTTTATTTTTGCCAATCTATTTATTAATTACCCCAGTTGGAATTTGAAACATTTACAGTGGAAAGTGATCATTCCCTTTCTTAAAGTTAAATACTGCTTCTGCCTGTCATTTTTAAGATTATGGGAAGTTTGGATGAGTGCATTGTCTTGAGTCACCCCCTCGGTTCTCCTGAACCGAAGGGGTCCTGGGGCCGAAGCCAGCCGAAGGATCGGCCGAAGCTACGGCCAGATCCTTCGGCAGCTTTGTGAATAGACCCCCTAGTATGTTTGAGAAACTGAATGAACTGAATGAAACTGAATTGATGACTTCTCAGAGTCACAACTTTGCTATTTGATTACTATGTTATTGAAATTCTGTAGCAATTATTGAATCATTTACCTAATCTCCCATAATAATACATATTATACATTAAATAAACTATATTAAAAAAAAGAATTGTTCTATACTTTTCCTCACATGCCTTTCAGTAATTTACACCACTGATAGACTGTGGATTAAATAATGTTGCAGCCACATGTTTTTTTTTCTTTTTACAGAAAATAAAGTTATCTCTTTTTACTTTTTGTTATGATCATCATAATGCTGTTTGATGATAATTGACAATGAGATAAAAAAAAACCCTGCAAAATAGTTGTATCACCATAATTCAGCTATTGTATTCATCATGGCCATGAAGGGGTTAACAAAAACCTAATATATTTAAAGAAAAGCAGTCATAGCCAACATTATTGCCCTACCTTTATTCAGGAAAAATAATTAATCCATTTACTTTTCAGCTCTTAGCAAGACCAAGATATGAACCAAACCTTTGAATGTGTTTTAATGCTCAAGCACTTAGCAATCCCCAGTGGCTACTTATATGAATTCATTACTTTTAATGACATATTGGCAAGAGAGGCAAGAGTAACCTTTTATCTGCAGTATATGGTAATTTGTGCAATATTTCATATTTTTCAATTTACTGTGTATTTAAGGGATCAGAATTTTCTGGGAAACATATTAGTTTCTCAAATGGTTGTAATTTTTAAAGCTATATTAAGAACATTCTGAGATAATATGAGCATTTCATCCAAACAATATAATGCTTATTTATGATAATATTCACATCTCACAATTTGGGACATATATTTTATCATCCCATATATAGACAGTTGGCTGAGTTAGTTTACAATGACATCACTGAATTAAATATTGCTGGAAATAAATATAAATGTTCTTGAACATTTCCAATCTTCCATTTTATAAGATATCTAGTGGTAATAAATCAAACACAACTGGACTTGCTGATCATTCTTGAAAATGTGTTACCACTTATTCAGTGGCTTCAGTTCGTCAGATGGGTGGGACTTCATAGAGACCACCAAGTATCAACAGAATGCTAATATTAGCTTCCCACAGAAAGCATGCCCACTAAGTACACAAAGGGTAAAGAAAAGAAGTCTAAGTACTGAAATAATTGCTAAAGATTTTATAGGTGCATTTAAGTAATGCAACTAATATATTTGTATATTCAGTTAGCACCTACTTACAGAGCTATTGCCAATTATGTTAAGGAGAACAATATCTAGAGCTTACCAACCTACTGGGATTGATTTACCAAAGGAGTGAAGACTGATCAATGAGCAAAGTGAATTTTCATTGTGCTTAGTAAATAGGATAAATCTGTGTTCACTTTTAATACCCAATTGTGCACAAGGTATATTCAAAAGCAGGATTTTTGCTTGCATATGATTGGATGATTGAGGTGAACACAGCTTTATCATATTAACAATGCTCTGTAAACATTCACTTTTCAAAATGTAATATTTACTTTGCTAAGTGAACAGTTAATACTCTGTTAGTAATCATCCCAACTATATCTGATGTCACAATAACTAACTAGTCATTGGCAACCAAATGTTATGTTTCTGACATATTTCCTAGGTAACCAAATTTGCAACACTCAATCAATTGCAAGAAAAATGTTTAAACTGTATTATGAAAATAATGCGTTGCTATTATCAGCTTAGATACGTTATATATATGTATAGAAATTCATGTAATGTTCAATGGAATTAAGGAATAGATCAACAGCTAACTATAATTTTTAACCAAGGGCAAATTTCATCAGCTTTATGAAAGTAATATTATCAATAGGTAGTCATGTTTTATAAGGCCAGTTTGCATTAACAGTTTGTTATTACTAAATAGTGCAGTGATGTAGCTATGGATTGAAGGAAACCACTACAATGTTTGGACTCCCCCTGCTTTAGTAGGCCCCTCCTTACTGGCCAGACATAAAATATTTATGTAGGGTGTACCCCTTAGATGATTCACTGCAAAGCTGTGCAGGGAAGTGGCACAGCAGTGGCATTGATAACTTACCCATGGGTTCTTTGCACTTGGTCATTTGACATCAGATTTGTTCCTGGGCAGTAAAGGAGGTGCAAAAACTAGGCACAACACACAAAAAAGGAGCTCAGACACAAATGTAAGCACTGCAACCCCTAATTCTTCATAGCATGTATGAGTGAAAGTACCTCTGAACAACTGCAGGTAGCAGATTACATGCATACTGAGGAACATATTTATAAGCATTTTTTTTAAATGACCATCAGTCTCTCAGGAAGATTCTAGAGTGAGGTGATCATATAGTACTGATTCATTAAAGGATGCAGATTTTCACTGTAACAAGCTGCGTCGTAGGCTAAGTTTACCTTGTTTTATTTTGCACCATATTCAGGGTGTAACATGAAATGTGGTCATGTGTTCTTTGCAAGCAACATCATGTGTTTTTTTTTCCCTTTGCATATTTTCAGGGAGATTATAGCTTCAGCTTTTTCATTAAGCCGAGTGAGCATTCTCTACTGCTTTAGTAAATTAACCCCTTTAATAAATCTACTCCATAGATGAGATGTTCAATAAATGAAAAATTAAGTGCAAGTTATCATTAAAACATGGCAAAGGCATATAAATATGTGAAAATTATGTCAAAACATACTTCGGGAGAAATGGTCCAACATACTTCTAAGATATTGGAGGTTTTTCGGCAATATTATTCTATATTATACAATCTGCCGGGAGAAGGATCTCCAATATCTATAGATAAAAAGCGATCATTTATACGTATGTACCTGGAGATGGAAAATAGCAAAAAGGTGTCAGCCCAGCAGGCTGAGGAGTTAGATAGGCCTATAAGAGTACAGAAGATCGAATCAGTGATTAAAAGCCTTCCTAATGGGAAAAGTCCGGGACCTGATGGGTTCACAAAAGCTTATTATATAAAGTTCTTACTGGTATTAGGCCCCCATATGTGTAGATTCTTTAATACAATTATTTCTGAAGAACCTATACCACCCTTATTTCTGTCAGCATATATATCAGTAATTCCTAAAGAGGGCAAAGATCCTACTGTACCCCAAAATTACAGACCAATATCCCTTCTTAATACAGATGTGAACATTTTTTCGAAGATACTGGCCAATAGACTCGGAGGTCTCCTCCCAGTCTTGGTACATCCAGATCAAACAAGTTTCATACGAGGAAGAGAATTACGCGATAATACTAATAGAGCTTTAAATCTGATTCATTGGATAGAAGCTAGTTTGGCTTCTCCACCATGCCTTTTATTGTCAACAGATGCTGAAAAGGCATTTGATAGGGTGGATTGGCTGTTTATGGAGTAGACATTAAAGGTAATTGGCATAGGACCGAATATAAGGCAGGGAATTTCAGCACTTTATAGTAAACCAGAAGCTAGAGTAAGAGTCAATGGCTTAGTATCTTCCCCATTTACTATACAAAATTGAACGAGACAAGGATGCCCATTGTCTCCTTTATTATTTGTATTAATGTTAGAACCCCTTTTAACTAAGATTCAAAATAATTCAGCCATACATGGAATTAGAGTAGGTGATAAAGAACATAAATTATCAGCATATGCAGATGATATTTTATTTTTCCTTACTCAACCAAAGATATCCCTTCCTAATCTACTACAAGAACTAAGTATATATGGTAATATATCTAATTTTCGGATTAATTATTCGAAGTCAGAAATGTTGCCATTAAATTTATCTCTGGCCGTTAGTCATAGTTTGAAATCCTCATTCACTTTTAAATGGGCCTCAAAGCATTTTCGTTATTTGGGAATTGAACTTTCAAGTTTGTTGAGACAAATGTATGAATTTAAGTATGTACCATTGTTGAAAGTGATTACAAAGGACCTTGGCTCTTGGGATAAAACCACATTTACTTGGTTAGGCCGCATAAATATTTTGAAAATGAATGTTCTGCCGAGAATATTATTTTTCTTACAGTCAATACCGATTAGATTGCTGTCATTTTTTAAAACAATTACATAGTTTGTTTTTGAGATTTGTGTGGAGTAACAGAAACCCAAGGTTGTCATATGATATTTTGAGACGCAGCAAACAAAATGGCGGCTTGGGACTGCCAGATGTCTCTCTTTATTATAAGGCTGTTGCATTACAGAGGATACTAGATTGGCAGTATTATGAGAAGGACAAGCAATGGGTTCTGTTGGAAAAATATATGGCCGGTAGAAATGTAGCTAATGCCCACTGGCTACCATCGGCCAGTAGAGGTTTGGCGGCCACAGTATCGCCCCTGACTATACACACTTTAAAGGTATGGGATACAGTAAATAAAAGGGGAGAATTGGTCCCTAATATATCCCCTTTAGCACCATTTTCTCCGGAGGTCTTTTTGCTGCATTTGATGCCTGTTTTTGATGGATTCATGATCTATGGAGTCAGTCTTGTATATATATTTGTTATGTGATATTGGTAATTCAGGAAATTCTCTTCTTTTTCTTACGTTTGTTTGTGTGGACATGTATATGTTTTATATGTTTTTGAATTTATAAAGATACAATTATAAAACATATTTTATTAGACTAACATAATCAATAATGAAGTTTTACATTAACCTATTCATTATTGTTTTTTGTGGTAAACGTGTTTTGGATCTGGACTAGCATGAAGTGGAAAGAAAAATATACTGTATTAGTTAATTTTATTCACTGGTAAAATTAGCTGAACCCTAAATGCATACTTGAGGCAGGCATTTGCCTTTTTTCAATATATTATTTAGAAACATTTTCACTCTTACACCTAACTCGAAGATATGCAGAGCCTAACCTAAATATGTGATTTCTTTTTTTTTTTTTTTTTACTTGTAAATTTTAGATGTTTTAAAACTAGCCTTTTATATTATTTTCTCATTGTGTATATAAACTCTTTGTTTTATAAAGCATCATTTAATACCCATTGCTTCCATGAAAAAAGTATTTTCAAAACACAGTCGACATTCTAAAAAGTAAGTCCAGCAGCAACTGTGGATGCTGGGTAGGTAGGATGTGTCCCTCTTTGGACACATTCAGGTTTGTGTGGTCTCCAAAAAAATCCCAAAGTGTAGTCTATTCACAGTAAAGTAGTGAAATCACTCTAAAAAGGTGAGAACTGACTTAATGCCAACACCTGTTGACTTCAGATAGTTAACAAGAAAAAAAATACTACCTGATTAAATGTATATACTTCCGCATTTGTAGCCCTAAACATAGTAAATCAAAATGTTTTTTTAAAAAAGCTTTTTTTTTCCTTTAAAGATCATGTTAGCCAACTTGGAGCAATGGGGTTGATTTACTAAAGGTACATAGGCTGTTAACATAGCAAGAACATTGTGCCTTATCTTAGTGAATGTGGTGAAAATTCACTTTGCAAAGAATACCGAATCGCCGGCAAGGAAAGTAAACAGTGTATGTGCTTGCACATAATTGGATGATGGAAGTCAGCAAAGTGTCACCTAATTCACTAAGCTAAGGGAAAATTCCCTTGCAAAGTGAAAATTCCTTTGAAAAGTGAACAGCCTATTTGTTTTGAGTAAATTAACCTAGTTGAGGCCGATTTACTCAAAAAGTTGAGAATCTTCATACAATAAAATGTGTAAATATTCACTTCATTTATTCAATCATATGAAAAGCAGATTGCCATTTACTTTACAAATGAACTTTATTTGGTATTTAAGGTGAACAGGAATTTGCATTTCACTTGATTAGCCTTATATTTTATTAAGTAACTAACATTATACTTTGAGGTTGTAAAACATGGTTGTAAACATTATAAACAGAGTTTGTGTTGTGAGTTTCACACGATCATCAATTACAAAGTAAAAAAGGTGTCTGAATAATGAAAGAATAGAAAGCCTGCATCATGTGCACCAACTAGTACCCTGTATCACTAAGAAGATCACCCCACAATATCTTAAAATATACATTTACTTCAAGGATCAGATCTACGTTTTATTTATTTAAATGATTCTCATACCTACTGAACAAAGTACAAGTAAAGTAAAGTGCAATTAATATTGACTCAGTGCATATCAAATCAATTAGGTGATCTATTGTATATACTTTTTTATTAATTGTACTAAATATGTACCTTTGTTTATGCACCAATGTTTATTTAATATCCAGCACTTTGTTTACTTAGCAAGCTCTAAAAATATTTTACAAATATTTATATTATTTTGCAAATCTAAAGCCTGTTCCTTTTTTAGGGTACCTTTTTTCTACAATTTTTTTTGAATTGAGCAGGTGACAAAGATTCTAATTTGCTTCTTCAATGACTTCCTTATCATGTTTGTGTATTGTCTGCCATTATATATTACTTATAAAGAGATTATTATTAATTTAAGTGAAAATATAAGTCATTAGCTAACATTAACACCTACGCATCCTTGGCATGTTTTGCTGTTTTACTTTGCAATTAAATTCTAATTTGGAGAGTGGTTATTATATCCTAATCCTCACAAAACCAAAACCTTCCATTTTAGACTTACACGTTTTTATTCAATGTGGCAACTTTGGTAACTTTAAAACCCATTTGTAGAGGGTTTTGTAATGCCTACATCTTTCAGTTATCACCTGACTTTTCATAACTCTGGACTTCTAGGCAACATTTTGAGGCATTGGTATGTATCAGTTAGCTATAACTCTATGAATAATTCACCCATCTAAGTAATTTTTAGAATTACATTTTTGAATAGCATAGCCACATTCTAAAAATCGGACAAAAAACGTAAAAACAGAAATTATATATATCATACATATAAGCATTTACAGTGACATTCTCAACATATCTTGGTATATGTACATCAAATGTATGTTACAATGGAGATGATTCCATGTTGGCACATTTTGTGGTAAATTCCACTTCTAAGGTCCGTATTGCACAGTCATACAGGACCTATTTACCTCCCAAAATGTCTTTGGAGTTTGGGAGGAAAAGAGCACCTGGAGTAAACTCCTTACAGATAATGTCCTGACCAGGATTTGAACCAGGGACCCCCAGTGATGCAAGACAGAAGTACTAACCACTATACCAATGTGCTTACTACTTTTTAATCAGTTAATTGTTAAATCTGGATGTATTCCTGAATGTGCAGAAGTAATAACAACAGAGATTGTTGATCCAGGGGATATCTGATTGTCTTAGGAAATCAGGAGGGACTGTTTTCCCCCTTTTGGAGTAATTTAAACCATGCTTTATAAGGTTTTTTCATTCCCCTGGATGCACTGTGGATAACATTGGGAATAGGGTTATATTTATGGAGGTTTTCTATGTATTCTTTTTTGTTGTTGATTAAAAGTGACTATGTAACTATGTATGTCCTGTCATACATACGTTTGAGTCTACGCCTACAAAAAACATACATAGTTACATAGATAGTTCATCAATACTAAATTATAAACACCAAGGGTGTCAACATCATCATAGTAAGATATATATTATAGCTGACAAAAATACTTGCAGAGTCATAGAGCTTTCCAATGGCAATAAACATACATTGGGGTGTCCTGTCTCCCCATGTCTGCAAAAACAATGGACTCTACAATCTTCCAGCATACCATCAACCACAATACTCTCCCATCACAATCAAAGCTTTCTCAGACATTAGAGTGGTGGGCATGTGGGAGGGGGCACAAAGAAGTATAATAGAGAACAAATCACTAAGTGCATTAAAGGACAAATCTTGTCATATACCACTAAAATAGATATTCTCACCTGATGTGTAGACTGCACAAAAAGACTCTATCATGCAATCAATGCACTAGAGGGGTTGGGGGGCAACCTCACCGGTCCCCTCTGCGCTTCCTCCTTATTTCACCCCAAAAGGGGAATGCCCCAAACAGTGCACGCAGCCTGCTGCTCATGCCGAAAAACTAGTGTGCCCAAAAGTGGAACACACACACACATGTTGGCATCAGTATGATGATGCAAGCCTAGTGTTGCCACTTCATGCATGTGCTGTCCAAGAAAATACACATGCAGAGGAGCACAAAGTACCACACAATACAGGTCCTGCCCACCAGCTGAATCCCCAGATGCCAGGCAGGGCACAGACAGGCTAAAAAATGAAAACTAATGCAGACCATATCTAAACACTGATAAGCTACAATATATCGCCATTTTGTTATGAGGTTTAGACACACTAGGAAATCTTCCTAAATCTAATCATATTTTCTCTTTGAACCACTGCTTTATTTTGCTTTCCCAGTTGCCTGTTGAAAATGACAGAACAACTATTAGCACAGTACATACAACAGCAGGTTATATAGATAGCACAGCAGTGATAGCACAGCAAGGGACCCTTTTCACACAGGTGTTAACATAAGTGATAATGACATAGTATCCCACCAACCTGCATTTAATCTATAGCTTCTGCTTCTATTGATTTCTCCAGTATTGATTTCCTTTGTTTTCACTCCACTTCATTCTCTTTTTTTATTTACTTGCCTCATATTGCTTTCTATTTATGCAGCAATAATTGACATCATAAATTCAAGTCAGCTTTTTTTAAGTATATTAACCCATTAAATTTTATTAATTTGCTTTCCATGTTTGTGCTAGAAATATGATTTTGAATGTTTTGTTCTCTGATGTGATTAATTCCAAATCATTTATTTGATTGAGATATGATATCCATTTCTATGTTACTTGGTTCATCTTCTGAAAATGCATTTCAATAAACAAGAAGGTTATGGCTCTCATTTCCAGTCACTGCATATATCCATAAATACCAGTGGGTAAGACTGGCAGATGTTCCTAATGACATACTGTAGAAGCATGACGGCTTCAGGCAAAATCTCCTCCGAAGCATATCGAAAGGATCCCCATATCTAATAGTTATTTGACATTGAGAGTGAAATGAAATTGCATAGAAGGGGGTCATTTTGGACTAAGTGGGAAATGTTATGGATGAAGTTGAAAAAGAAAATACCTACAACGTCTTATTTAAAGTTCATCTTTATCTTTTTTCCCTGCTTTATCCATTATTTCATTTTGACATATCCACTTGTCACTTGGTCATGACAGTCTGCAAATGATGGCTTCACTTGATTCTCAAATCAGCATTGACATTACATCCCACTGACCTTCAAACATACAGCTTCTTTGACAGTCAATTCTCTGCATGAGTTCCCATTGAACGGAAATGTATGAAACATGGTTTAGTAATGCTACCTTTTTCCTAATGTGCAGGTAATCTGAAATGTCAATCATGACCTTTAGTAATCAGCGCTATCCAGATGAAGAAGCTGGTTGAGTTTTTTTGACAACATAAATAACCGAAATAATCCAGGTTTCAGTTTACTCATAGAATACAATTATATAAATCATGTTTATTCAGTATTTGTTACACATCGAAAACCCACCCTACTAATTAATGTTTTGAATGTTCTTCTAATCTCCCTGTTGAATCATGCTATATTGGAATAATAACACGAAAAAAATGGGAAACACAACTCTTGTATTGGATCTTGTATGAGTAGGATATGTTCATCCAATCCATCACCTTGACAGAGGATTCCTTCAGATGGAGTGATGACATTGGAGAAAGTACCGTGCCCGCAGCAGGATGGTAGAAAGCTCATGCTAAGGACAATAACTCTAGGAATACCTGTTCTTTACCAAAGTTACTGATGACCCTGGTTGGAACTTGTGCACATTCAGTTGGTTGCAATCGGAAAGGCAAACATACCAAGGTGAAATACAAAGAATGTCAGAATTGTAGTCAAGCTTAGGTCAAAGGTCAGCTACCAGGAAGTCAAACCAAAGGGAAGTACAAATACAGAGGCTAGGTCAAACCAAAGTAAAAAGTTTTCTTTAGCTCTTGGCGCTAATGGCTGCCAGCTGAACAATCCACTTGCTGTTGCACACTCAAAGTTTTCAACAGTTTTTTACACAGACTTGAGGGGCTGCTCATCCAGGGCTCTGGGGCTTCCACCACAAATATAGAAAACAAAAGGGAACAGAGCACCACCTCCGTGTGTAAAATCGTTTATTACAATAAATAAAACAAGGGATAAAAGTACTCACAAACAAACGTTTTCATCAGGCTTTAACAACAAATGAGAGGCCACACTGTCTGTTAACCCAACATGGTATATCCCCGACCATGTAACACGGTAGTCTCCGGTCACATCACCGTCCACCGACCGCAGTCAGCCAAGATTGACACGTTTCAGGGGCAAGCCCCTTTCTTCAGAATCATTTATCCCTTGTTTTATTTATTGTAATAAACGATTTTACACACGGAGGTGGCGCTCTGTTCCCTTTTGTTTACCAAACCAAAGTAGAGTACAAATACAAAGGCAATGTCAGGACAGAGTGGAAAGCTAGGTCACCAACAGTTTAGTCTAGAACAAACAGTGCACCCACTCTTGTAGACTATTCTGCAAATAATGACAATTGTAAATCTAAACAACTTATAACAGATAATTTTCATGCACCACTGCATGATTGTCTGCAAATGTGAAAACTCACCAATATACTAAAGGAAATCAAACATAATGACCATGAAAAGAAAGAGCAAATGAGTTTCTACTAACTTCTAAAATCATTTTTGAAGCATGTTTTGAGGACCCTGGAAGTACCTCATAAGATTTGGAATCCTTTCCTGACAAAACTGGTGTCAGATTGACATCTTAGGTCTCAATTTGAGTAACACAGCTGCTCTTGGCAGTTGCTTTAACACCAATCAACAGAAGCGGGTGTTTTTGCTCAGTGATTGTTAAAATGCAAATAAACACTTATATATTGTAACTAGTGCAGGCTCTCAGAGCAGTTAATTGCAATGTGTCTATTTTTTTGCCCTGGAGTTTTGGAAGCCAACCATAGAATAGACTAAGAAACCTTTAAAGGCCAATTTCCACCTTTAATACCATGTTTCATGTTACACCCATATTAAGGGTGTAGCATGGAACAAGATGCCATTCCGCAACCCCCAACCCTCAATTCACCCCTCTACTTACCTGAAGTGCAGGGCTCTTCTCCTCACAGACTTCTGTGCATTTTTTAATGTGATGTGGTACCGTTCCTTGCTTTGGACCGGAGTTGGGGGAATTTTCTGCAGGAGCGTATGCTTCACACCCACAATTCACTGATCATGGTTGCAGCGCTTTGCAGGCTCCAGTGCAAAAAAATAATAAATGCATTTTTTTCTTTTTTACAATATGGGTGCGTTTATTTTCTTTTTAAAGTGGATTAACTAGCCATAATGAACTCTCTCCTCTCCTTACTGTCAGCTAATTGTTTTGCTAATTACTCATACCTTGTACCAGAAATACACAGTTTATATATTGGAATATAATACCACCACTGAAAATTTGTCTAATACATGGCTCTGGTTCTGAAATGGTTAAGAACCATATTTGCACATTTGCATTCAGTTACTTATAGTAATACCTACTTATTACACTTTAGCTGACTTAAAGTGGACCTTTACCCCCTTTGGCTAAAAATCATATCAGCATGCAGCTCTGCGTGCTGACACAAAATCATCTTACATTCATTAGTTAAACAAACATAATTACATTTTACTTACTATTTCTTGTTTTCTACTTCCTGGTTCTCTTTGGGAAAAGTGATGTGATTGTGCAAAAGTGCTGCATCCTGGGAGGGTTACATCAGCAGGGTATTGCTGGGAAATCTCATCTGTAATCTCAGGAGATCTCAGGTAATTTTTCTCCCCTGAGATGATGTGCATGGTCACATGTCCTAGTCACATGTGCTAGAGTTCCAGGAAGTAAAGGGAGGTGGATTCATCTGCCTTTAGTTGAAATGGCCACTGTGAGAGGAATGGAGAGGAAAACAAAAACAAGGTATGCAAATAATAAAAAGCCTGCAATTATCTAGAAGAATGTGTTTGTAGATTGTCATTATTAAACATTTCTAAAGGTGCCTTTGTTGTTATTTTGAGGATATGGGCAAAGTTGCTCTTTAGCAGCTATCTAGAGCTGAGCAGCTGAGTTTAATATTGTACATTACTGTAGAGCATAAGTGTAGTATACTTAAATAGATGATAATGATGGTTTCTGCATTGCAATATAAAACATTTGAAAAAATGCAATTGAGTATTGTATGCAACACACCACAATGGACTATGCACTGCATTAAAAAAAGTAAACATTTACATGACATAGATAGTTACTAAAGATTTGCATAGTATCCTGTCACCACCAAGGTGTTTTGCTATTCTGAATGAGAGTATAGATTTCATGGTACTGACTGAATATGTTGGCTTGCCCAGCTCTTGAATAACTATCTAGGTACATCAAAGACCAACTCCAGCCATAACTTTTTATTTCATTTTGGAAAGGACAGGAAAAGGTTAAAGCCCATGTTAGATTTGTGTTGCCATCTGTGTACCTTATATGGAAACTTACCTCATTGCCTCTATGGACAGGAAATTATGGTAAATCTGTCCAGCTGAGACACAAAAACAATTTTTTAGTAGAGGGAGGAAGGGTTAGAACTTCAGAACATTTTATGTTTCTTTTTTACAGTTTGTGCCTTTTGTCCCAGTCCTGACAAAACTCATTTGTTCTATAAGCATCACAGGGACCGGAAGTAAGGGATATACTCTCTAATGGGTTCATAGGCAGAACTTTTTCTAACTTTATATTGAACAATATAGGAGTTAGGCTTTAATAGGTGAATGAAAACTTACTTAAAGCAAAATGTTTAAGCTAAAGTAAATTAAATTAAATGTTTTGTGCCAAATTAACAATTTAACAAAACTTATAATACGCATATACATGAAATAAATAGTCTCATTTTTATCTCTGGTATGACTGGGAGTTTCTTTAAGTAGAACTGCTTGCATTTCCTTTGCCTAACTGCATTTAAAAGAAATTAATGCTGAAAGTCTCTTTCCATTGGCGTTTCTTAATCCAAGCAAGATTCAAAACGTATCATTACAATGATTGTAAAATGGCAAAACGTAATTTTGCTGTCAAACTGACAGCATGAGTATATATGTTATTTATCATGTGTTGGTGGCATTTTTTTCCCCCTACTCTTCTTACTTTTACCATTTTCAGATAACTGCATTCCTCTAATTTCTTAGATAAAAGCATGCACATAGAAAAGTCACAATGCCTTCAAATATAATGGCCCCTTGACAGAACACTGGCAAAATATGTTTTATTTTACAATCATAACACAACTTTGCAATGATTTTTATTCATTTTTTTTCTCAAAGAGAACTAAACTGTTTACTGCAAACTATTCATTATAAAAAAGGATGTTTTTTCTTTTTCTTTATTTGGTCTGGGAAGTAACTCACTTCCTTAAAGAGAGCCTGTTATAAGAGAATTGCATGTGCTGGCATTCACAACCTCCTTCTAAAGGCATATGCTGGCATGCCTATTTTCTGGTTCCACTATTTAGTGAGTCATTTACCCAAAACATGTATGCAACCAACTAGCTCCATGTTAGAACTCATGATCTACTTACTTCTGGGTCATTCACTTATAATATAATACATTCTGGGTATCAGAATATGGACCAGACAATTAAATTTTTTAGGAACTGGTTCAGAATAGGTAGTACTGATGTTTCTCTCTTTACAGGTACCCTTTAATCACAAAAGTGTACAGTAAGTCAGAAGTTCACAGAATCAACTCTGTTGTGTAGCATAGCAGAGACAAACATGCCATTGAAGGACTCATGAACAATTTTTGAAATGTATATGCTGGATGTAATGCAGAAAATGGCAAATATTGTACAGCAAGGCTATGCTAGAGGCTATGCTAAAGGCAAACTATACATAGCTCAATGACAATATTGTTAAAAAAGAAAAACACATTTATGGCCTGGATACACTAGAAACACTGCAATATTTCTTAATTTAAAGGCAAAAGCAAACATTTATAGAATATCCAACTCCATATATAATCACAACCGTGTTGATTTACTAAATCATCATACAATATTTCCTTAAAGCTAAACTCCAGGCAAAAAAAATAGTGTCTAAATATAAGAGGCATGTGTGTTGGTAATTGATTCTTAGGGGTCTACTCACTAAGCTGCCGAAGGATCTAGCCGCAGCTTCGGCTGATCCTTCGACTAGCTTCGGCCCCAGGACCACTTCGGTTCAGTAGAACCAGAGGGCTGCTGTACGGGCTATTCACTATAGCACATACAGCTCCCGAAGTCGGCCGAGCGGCTACGTCTGATCTCACAGCTGGCTCCGGCCACTTTTAGAGAGATCAGCGTCCCTGGTTACCATTACACACTGAGAGTGGCCTCTCCATGTTCTCAGTGTGTAATGACAGATGGCGTTCCTGGTTACCTGGTAACCAGGAACGCCATCTGTCATTCCTCCCTGCGGACGCTCTGGGACTCTAATAGACTCCTGGCTGCCCGGGAGAGAAACACTTTTTCCCAGAAAGGTTCACTCTGCTCGATCGAGCAGAGTAAACCTTTCCCTGCTCGTTTTTTTCTTCTGACATCAGAGTTGTTTTGGATGTCGTCAGAAGAAAAAAAAAGAAATCACCATAAGAATGCATAACTAGATTCCTATTGGCTATTTCAATTTGCAATAGCAAACTAGCTATTGCACCCACCCACTGCTCCTGTCAATCAGCAGAGGGGGGCATGCAGTTCTCCATCAGGTCCCCCTCTGGTGATTGACAGCAGCAGAGGGCGGGTGCAATAGCTAGTTTGCTATTGCAAATTGAAATAGCCAATAGGAATCTAGCTATTCATTCATATGGTGTGTTGTTGTTTTTTTTTTTACGGCAGCAGAACCGCCCGGCCAATAGAAAACAGCTGGGCGGAGCTAGCTGTCACTGCTAGCTCCGCACAATCATTTTCTAATCTTTTTTTCTACTTTTTAAACAATTTTTCTATTCTGCTCGGTCCCACAGAGGGACCGAGCAGAACAGCCGAGCCGAATGCTGCTCAGCGGCATTCGGCTATTTACTCACTGCTGTTCGGCATCTATGACAATAGATTGGCTAGCTGTGCCTGGTTTTAATACCCTCTCTTTAATACTCTTCAGTCACAGACATGTGACTAAAAAGCATGTTGCTAAAAGGAAATGCATGATAAAAGCTTAACTCAAGGCCAATTTCAACTTTTTTTATAGTTAGAGCCCCTTTCTGATTTTTATTACTTGGAAATACATAAAACCATATTGCACAGACTTGATCCGCCGGCTCTAAAGCCGGCGGATCGCTTGTATGTTGACAGGCATCGCTGCCTGTTTTTACACCTTGTGCTCATGGCGCGCATGAGTGGGCGGGGCTAACAGGCCATATACACGGCCTGTTACATCCAGGAAGCGGTTAATGGATGTGGGAAATTTAAAAAAGAATACCCAATCACAAGCAAGGAACATTTTTACAAATTGGATGCTGAAAGTCAGCAGAGCTTTACCTCATTCATTAAGAAAAAGTATAAATTCCTTTAATAAATAAACCCCTATATTTCTGCCACATCAACAATTTGTTGTTCTATATCTACAGTGTGTTAAAGGGATAAAACATGGGGAAATGTTCATGTAT
Source organism: Nanorana parkeri (assembly GCF_000935625.1). Lineage (NCBI taxonomy): Eukaryota > Metazoa > Chordata > Amphibia > Anura > Dicroglossidae > Nanorana > Nanorana parkeri. The sequence continues at coordinate 359,852 of NW_017306402.1, read as the reverse complement.
TGCAGAGATGAGTGGGCATTTTTTATTTTGCCTTGGCATGCACTTTAAACTATCATATCATATTTTTTCTGAAATTTTAGTAAAAAGGAATCTTAACAAAAGCTGTTATCTGTTTTTCTTACCAGCTTTTATTCCTTCCTCTGTTATTTTTCTTAAAAATTATTAGCTCTGGTATCTTTCTGTTTTCAAAAGTAGTCATCCTATTTCATTGTTGCTATCTACAATGTAGCAAAGTAGTAATTTGTTGAATGGTGAATGCTAGTCTTGTTTGAATGTAGTGACCTAGGTTAGCTAACACTGTGGCATGTCCTTGTAGCTGTCAAGCAACAAAATCTCTCTGAAATTTGCTTTACAGTTCTCATTTTGCAGACTCTGCTTGAAATCAAAGTTTGGTGATAACTATACTGATTATTACTCCTTGAGCAAATATCTCAGTGTATCTCAATCTTGTATCCAACAGTTGGGATAATATTTACTTTTTTTTCAATGTCTTTGTTTTCATTGAATTCACAGATCCCTTAGAAGGTCTCTGCATTGAAATGCCTCTGTTTGATGAGAATGTATTTTGTGTTAGATTTATATTGCTTTGATGGCAATATATAAAAAATAAATGACCTGTAGTACCTTAAGGTTTAATTATGGGAATAGATCATTGATTGAATATTATTACTAAGATTGGTAACTATTTGAATTATTGTCAAAATGTAGAAAAAGGAAGATACTAAGAATGAAGGTCTACAGCTTCCTCATTGCTTACTTTCTGGAACATTTGATAAATCTTATATCTACTGATTTATGACTTTGGCCCAAAAATCAGTGCTAATCAAAACTGTTAGGCTAATTAGATTTTGAAAGTTTTGACTAAAGTGGTGGTAATGGCCAACAATATAATTGAATTTAAATGTGCACTGAAGATTTTTCTTACTGGCAATGCTAAAAAAAACCTATATCCAGTTATAGTTACTAGGGTTCATTAGTGAAACAATATTCTGATTTCTACATATTGGGTCAAAGAGCAGCTTTACCCAAATGTAAGGATAATATGCTAGACATTAGCCTCAGTGTGTTTTAATTCACCCTATCCTGGATCCTCAATATAAGAGCAGTGTGATGGATAGGGTAAGTTGGACCTGATTCGTTCTAATATTAAAGGAGAACTATGAGGTGAGTGCTTTTCACTCACCTCATAGTTCTAGCCGACCTGTGAAAATGAGACTGTCACAGGTCGGCTCAGTAGATTGGGAGGTGAGCGAACATATACCGGCGTTCGCTCACCTCTCGATCCTGTCACGGCTCTCTGCCGTGACAGGGGAGGGGCTGGATTCCCCGCTCCGATCCATCAGCGCTGACTGGCGGAACGGACGGGGAGGGGGCGGGTACAGCTGGCTCTGCCTCTACATAGGCAAAGCCAGCTGTCACTCACGCAGCTGGGCGGATCTCGACATCGATGTCGGGATCCGCTCCGGCTGCGGCATCTCAGTATACCGTGAGCTGTAGCTCGCGGTATACTGAGCTTAGGGTAACGGGAGGACGCTAGTTTGTGTCCTCCCGTTACCCTAAGGAGAACTATGGGGAAAAGCCCTGAGCCCATAGTTCTCCTTTAAATGACTATATTTTAGGGTTATATAAACATATTCAAATGAAGCCAAATCTTACTTCTGGTCATTTATATGAGCAATTCCATATGCATTGTAGCTGATACATTTTGCTGTACAGCTTATAGCTTGTACATCAGAATCATGAGAACACACTTCAGCAAGCAAGTGTAAAGCTTACAAAAAAAAGATAGGATAGGCAGAGTGACTTTGCCTTCAAATTATCAATTTCTACTTGGCAAAATGTTATTGAAACAGAAACTCCTACCTTTGCTCATTAAGATGCATAGGTAACATTTTCTTGAAAAAAAATCTACTCTTTTTGTTTTATTCATTTAGAGGGTGCACTTTTCTGATGTATATTTAGGGTGTTTTTATTTCTTTTTTTGTGTAGTTGATTGGTAATTAGGGTGTTTGAATGGTAACATTGTCACCTTTTTTGTTATACTTATATTTTGCTGTTTGTTTTTTTTCTTTCTGTGAAAAATTGTAAAATATATAGGCATGCTATGGCTATTTTTGGCATAAGAACAGGTCCAGGATAGTTACAAGAAACTTCTGTAAACCTCTGGAGCCATTTAAAGCCCACTGCACCCTAAAAAAAATACGCAACAAAAAATAATTTTGCCTTGCCTTTTCCCTCATTGGACTTTGGCAAAATAGGGAAATGTCAACCAAAATCTCCTGATTTCTACTGAAAATTTCAGTTGCACTAATCCATAATTTTCACAGAATCCTTCTGCTTTCCAAATGATGGTGTCCATGGTTGTTTTTGTGTAATTTCCAGAGTTGAGTTTTAAATCCCACTTGTTCCATATTAAAATAGAGCTAGGATGTGTTATAAAATAATCTCAACCAAAGAAAAATAGACATTTAAACTTAGAAGCTGTTTGGTAGCATCATATTCAATAATACATTAAGGTAACAGGAGCTGGGGAACCTGTCTCTTTCTATCATAAGATGCTTCATTTCACAGTTCAGCTTAACAAACTGCTTAGCATATCTCTGCACACTTTTCACCTGAACACTTTCCAATATGACATATTGTGTAATAGTAGAAGATAGATCGCCCTACACCTATTAACTTGCATTGCATTCATAGTTTAAAGGAACTGATTCCAGTCATTGTGTATTAGCTTGAAAAAATCTGATAAGTTGCATGACCCTACTTAGACATCAAACAGAGAAATGCAGAAAAAAGGGAATTAAACCTTTGTCTTACATTTTAAAGTAAGCAGTACTGAATCAAATCATTTTTAAATACATCTAAAAGCTCTTGTGTGACAGTCTAATAGAGGTCTTAATTTCAGTTAGAATGTGATGCACAAGCCTCAAGGAATTTACAAAAACCTTTCTTTACCTTTCCTGTTTAAGTCAAATCTTCTTTCAGTTGTGCCAAACAACTCCTTCCCCCCAGACAATGCAGCTCACAGTGGGAGTGATTCAGCAGCAGAGGCAGTGCTGTCAATACAGAAAGCAATGGGCAGTATAGGTTATTACTATTATTATTATTATTATTATTATACAGGATTTATATAGTGCCAACAGTTTGGTAGTATTTTTATGGGATAATACAGTTAAAATTACAATTTCAATACAGGAGAGCTTGGAGGGACCTGCATGTGAGAGCTTACAAGCTAGTAGGAGGGACAAGTGATGCAAATTGTAATAATTGTGTGGGATTATTTAATAGAATAAGTGAAAGGATGGTTATGTCAAGGTGGAATAGGCTTTTTGAGGATTACCTGAAGGTGAACAGAGTAGGAGATCAGTGGACAGATTGGGGTATGGAGTTCCAGAGGATGGTATACACTCTGGAGAAATCCTGGAGGTGAGCATGGGAGGAGATGACAAGAGAGCTGGAGAGCAGGAGGTCTTGGAAGGAGTGAAGAGGGCAGTTTGGGTGATATTTTAAAATGAGGTTGGTGATGTAGTTTGGGGCAGAGTTAAAGATGGCTTTGTATGTTATTGTTAATATTTTGAATGTATTCATTGGGCAAGTGGGAGCCAGTGGAGGGACTGGCAGAGATGGATGGCAGATGCTGATCATTTGGTAAGTTGGATGATTCTGGCAGCAGTGTTTATGATAGACTGATGGGGGTATAGTCTGTTTATTGGTAGGCCAACAAGGATTGACTTAAAGTAGTCGAGGTGAGATATTACAAGGGAGTGAAATAGAAGCATTATGGTGTAATTTGTTAAAAAAGGAGTGAATTTAGGAAATGTTATGGAGGTTGAGTCAGTAAGATTTAGATAGTGATTGGATGTGGGGCTAAAGGAGAGCTCAGAATCAAGGGTTACACAGAGCACCCTGGCTTGACAGGAGGGGTTGATCATTGTGCTGTTGATAGTGTTGGAGAACTCAGGGAGGGGACACGGAGGGGAGGAAATAATCTCAGTTTTGGACAGATTTAGTTTGAGAAAGTGGTGTGACATCCAGATTGATATGTCAGTGAGTAGATTAGTGATGTGTGAGGAGATAGAATAGGTGAGCAAAGAGATGGTGTTGGAAACCATGGAAGTTATCAACTGACCCAGGGAAGAGGTGTAAATGGAAAATAGATGTCACCCAAGGACAGACCCTTGGGGGACCCCCACGGAAAGAGGAAGAGGGGGTAGAGTTATATGTGACAACTTAAGGCGCACTCGGATAGGTAGGAGGTGAACCATGAGAGAGCAGAGTCTTGGAGGCCAAGGAACTGGAGTTTATAGAGGAGAAGCGGGTGATCGACTGTGTCAAAAGCAGCAGTAAGGTCCAAAGGAATGAGTATAGAGTAGTCCCCATTGACTTTAGCAGTTAGTAGATTGTTAGTAAGTTTTAGAAGGATAGTTTCTGTGGAGTGTTGCAGACGTAAGCCAGATTGAAAGGGATCAAGGAGGTTGTTAACAGTAAGGTGGTGTCTCAGGTGGTTGTAGACCAGGCATTCAAGGAGGTTGGAGGTAAATGGGAGCAAGGGTAGGGGTCTCAAATTGTTCAGATTGGTGGGCCCCACGGAGGGCTTTTTTTAATATAGGGGTCACCAATGCTTGTTTTAGAGGGGTAGGGATGACGGCAGTAGAAAGCATGAGATTGAAGATGTGTGTAAGAGATTGTAGAATAGATCTAAAGGGTGACCGGAGTAGTCATTAGGGGATGAGGTCCAGGGGCCGGCAGTTAGGTGTGTGTTGTACAAAAGAGTAGCAATTTCATCTGTGGTAGCAGGATCAAATGAAGAGAGTATTGAATGTGGTGATAGACAAGGTGTATTCAGAGTGGGAAATGTCTGGACAGTGAAGACTTCATGGTAAATTGCATCAACCTTGTCTTTGAAGTGACTGGCGATCTCCTGGGCAGTTAATTAGTTGCTTGGAGGTGATGGGGGGGGGGAGTAGGGAGTTAAAGGTAGAAAAGAGTTGATGGGGACTAGATGATGTTAATGAGTGTGATGTAATAGGTCGGTTTGGCTGTGTGGAGGCAAGTACTGTATTTTTAGAGAGCAGATTTCTATTGAGTAAAGTCTTGCAAGGATTTGGATTTATGCCATAGTCAATCAAGAGCGCGGCTATGTCTTCTGAGTCTTCTGGTGTCATCTGTTAGCCAAGGTTGTAGTGGATGGGGCTTAATTCTGTGAGTGGTGACTGGGTCAAGTTTGTCCATTCAGGAGGAGAGTGAGCTACTGTTGAGAGAAGTTGCAAGATCAGGGCACGACAGGGGTGTGATTTTGTCATAAAGGTGGTCTGTTGCCGAGTAAAGAAGAGAAGGGTTAAAGTGGCAAATGTTTCTATGGGTAATGGTTTTCTGGTTGGAGTGGTAGGGGCCTAACAATAAGGACAGTGCGAAACTGATGAGGTTGTGATTGCAGAGGAGAAAACAAGTGTTGCAGAGATTGCAAGAAGTGCAGAGGTGAACATGAGATCAAGGGTGTGCAGAGAGAATATGAGATCAGATCAATGGTGTTACCATTAGAGTGAGTAGAAGTGTTAGTCCACTGAGTTAGGCTAAAGGAAGAAATTAGGCTGAGTAGCTGAGAGATTGCTGTGGTGTTAACATTAACAGAGACATTGAAGTCACCAAGTATAACAGTGAGTGTTTAAGAGGAGAGAAGTAGTCAAGGAAGCGTAAAACCGTTCCTTGAGGCTGACAAATCACAGCAATCTTTAGAAAAACTGGGGAAAACAGATGTTTACAATGAACTTTGAAAAAGGAGAGTGATAGAGAAGGTGGTGTAGGAAGAAGTTGAAAAGTGCATAGTGAAGATAGAAGTATACCAACTCCACCTCCCTTTCATCCACTGGGTCTGGGTTAGTGAGCCCAGTGGAGGCCGCCATGGAAAATGGCAGCCAGCGGGTCAGAATCCTGAAGCCAAGTTTCAGTATTAGGAAGTAGGTTATTGGTTCCTGGGAGCAGAGGTGTAGGAATGAGATTGCTTGAATTTTGACTGCTAGAGGAAGAAAGGTGTTAGGTGTGCTCAATGTAAAATGTGGGGTGCCAGGATTAGGCAAAATATCCCCAGAAAGCAGAAGAAGCAGGAGGGTGAGGGAAGTCAGCATGTGGGTTCCGGATAGACAGGAGTTGATAGGTGCAGTAAAAGGTAGAGGGCAGGAGTGAGGGTAATATGTATATGCAGTGGGGGAAGGGAGAGAGATGAAGGAATGAGAGTTTCAGGATAGAGGATACAATTATGAGAAGGATAGTAAGGGAAATCACGCTAGAGGGAGAAGGGAGTTAAATGCAGAATAGGAGAAGGAAAGCAGACTGTAGGAAAAGTTTTACTTGCAGCCCATGGGAAGAGTAGTTGCTACAGCTTTCTTCTAGGTGCTTTATTTTTGAAGTGCCACTTTTAAAAGTGATCCTGTACTTGTTCAGAGATGTACTAAATCAGAGATGCATAATGTCTGACTGTGCCCTGACCCCCTGGCTGTGCCCTCTCCCATAAGACCATCTAAACTTATACTAAGATGGGGTAGGGGGTGTGATAGCCAGTTATTCTAATTGAAGTTGATAAGAGACACATGCATGCTGGTGGTCAGGTGCTAATTAACACGCTACAGATTTCTGAGAAGCATTGTCACACCATCAAAGGAAGCTTCATGAGGTGAAAGTGAAAGTTAAAGGGGGATATTCACAAAAAGGTGAAGAGTTTGGAGAAGGCAGGAGAAGTAAACAATCTAGGACAACATAGCTGATTTGGAAAAATTCTCCAATTCAGCTCACTTTCCAGTTCAGCTATGTTGTCCTAGATTGTTCACTTCTCCTGCCTTCTCCAAACTCTTCACCCTTTTGTGAATAACCCTGTAAGTGTTTTTTTTTTTTAATAAAGTGGTCAGTGGTGTGTGCCATAGTGTGCTAATATGCACAGCATATTACCACATTATGGCCAACTTACCTTGTAAAAGGATCCCCTCCAGCGCTGCCTTGTCTGCTCTTCCCTCTGTTGCCAGTGGTGCCATCTTCCCCTACTGAGCTGCACATGTATGGCTCAGTGCACAGACAAAAGAGAAACATTTCTAACAGGCAGGTACAATATTTTTGGCAGAAGAGACTTACACAGTCTTTTCTGCTATAAAAATCCTGCCTGTAAGCAATTTTTTAATTAGAACACTTTAATTCCTCATTAACTGGCAGAACCAATAGGTATTTGTGAGACTTTGCAGGGGGACTAAAGGAAAACTGTAAGTGCAAATCCACGCTCAATAAACTGCTCCAGCACATAGGAGGCAATAATTTTTTCAAAACATTTTTTAATAGGAGGCCATAGTTTTCTTTGTGGGTTGAAGACAGCACTCTGGTTTTGCTCATTCAGATGCCACACTAGAGCCATATTGATTGTTATATTTCAAAATAACAAGATACATATAATGGGGATGAATTGCCACAGGAGTAGGGTTTTTACTTAATTTTTATTAATTTGCACATTGGAAGACAGAAGTGAATACAACTATACTGAGCTAAGTGGAAAATGTAGCCCTTTATTAGCTGAAAATGTGACTTATAGCAGATGAGAATTACAATAACTATTCATGTGTATGGTCATTGCTGCCATTGCGATTTGCCTTTTGAATATTACTTCCCTGTTTATCATTATGATCCAATGGTTTCATTACATATTGAATGACTGACTTGAAACAAGAATGCAAATGCGGTGTCTGCATATTTGTTCCTAGTGTCTCAAGACAATGAAGTCAGAGAGAGCCAGGCAACTACTAAATCCACAAAGAGTTCAGCATTAGCAGCTCACTACATATCTGTATAATATCACATTATGTCTAATTGATATCTCTTTCTTAAAAGTACATGTAAACCCAAACTGAATGTCATTTAGTTTACTAAAGCACTTTTTTCAATAAATACCTTTTTTCACCTTGTTTTGCTTTACTGCAGACCCTTTGCAGCCACTTAGGCTGCATTCACAACATGTGATTGTGAGCATTTATAGGTGATTTTATTTGTGCATTTTGGAGTTTTTTTTATGCATAATTAGGCTGGAGAGTTTTTGTTTTAACCAATGGAAAGCTAGATTCTAGGAGAATAAGATGGTTGTTTAGCTATGAAAAACACACATTTTCAGTTGTTTTTCAGGCATTTTCAGGTTCTTTTCATTGAAATATATGGGGCCAAAAACACCCATTTGTGCTTCAGGAGTAGCTCATGCACCTGTTTTAGTTTCAGGTGTTGAGCTGCTTCAGTGTTTTTTGTAAACAGACACAATTTAAAAGTATGTGATTTTGGTTGTTGAGCACTTTGGAGCTTTCAGCTTCAAGTTACAAAATGCTCAGGTGTGAATTAGGGCTTCCTGTCTACATGACAAGTTGACAATACAGGAGAATAATTTGTAGACAGGGACAGAACATTCTTGCTCTATAACAGAAGGTACTTGAGCAAGGCCCTTATAGCAAAAGGTGACAATATCTGTCAATGTTTTATCCACTACAATTAGTTTTACATATATGCCTTATAAAAAAATGCATCTATATATGTATGTCACTTACTACCTACTTTTTGAATATCTTTGTAAATCAGTGTCCACAATTAAAGGAGCCATTGGTTCTTTCCAGTAACCAAGACTTGTTTTTCTGGGGCTGTGTCACTAAGAGCAGACGCTGAGAGAATGTTGTGGCACATTGATGCCATGCACGATTGAGCAATGCATGCAGTTGTGTACGATGACACCTTTACACATTGGTATGGCATCCAGATGGCTATAAATAGAGGCTGCAACTGCAGAGAGATAGCACTTTATTAAAAAAACCCTGACACATCATGTTGGGTACATTTTAGGGCACAAAGAATTTAGTGATGGAGTCCATACGGTGTATGAAAAATTGAAATAGGAAATTAATGAGAAAGAGAGATTAGAATGTTAGTCAAAAACTAGGTAGGTAGTAAGTGCTGAAATAGGATTTACTCCACATGGAAACCACCATAGGAATCATAACGTTGGTGGTGTGCAAATAGAAAGAATTAAAATAACATGCAGATATATAGATAACATTCTTTATTTGGCATATAAGAAAATGTGAAACCTATTGAAATTGGTAAAACTTTGACAGATAGTCAATTTTGTATATTGAATATAATTGTTCTACATAAAATCAATTATGTAATTGAGTGATTACATACATAGTGAGAAGGCTCTAAAAGCAGAATCACCAGGCAATATTTTAATAAACCCGGCAGTTGTACAAATTGTGAAATGTACTTTAAAAGCTGCATTAACGTCTAAAATATTTTAGTGTTTGTGTTTACATATACTTTATGTGGGCAGCAGAAATTCCTATTACACAAAACAAAATGCAGACACAGCAAAACAGCATTTTGATGGCTTATTTATTGGTGAGTTTCTCTTTTGCCTATAGCTCTCCTTTAAGGGTTTACTGGTCCAAAACAGGAGATAGAAAATGAGGTAGTGAGAAGTTAGTAATTCAAATCTGCTGTAACAGGGTACATTTAATTGTAGTGTTAGTATTCTTGATCATCAAATGTCATTGTAGACAGATTTACAAAAGAATAACATGGAATGTTTTCTGCAATCTGCTTTAGAGAATGTTTTAATCAATCATTTCAAATGACCCAGAAAAAGTATGTTTGCTTTCTTGTACTTAAACTTTTCTACTTTAGCACAGATTTGTTATATAGTCTGTTGCAAAAACCAAGTGGGCATCTAAATTGTACTAACAACACAGTTGAAATACATGTGTTTAAACTGTTTAATCTACCTAAGTATTTGTAATTTTGTTAAACTAGTCAAAAGGAAACAACGCTGACATTCAGTATCTGACTTCTCAACTTGTCTGGGTACCAAATGCAGACAATAAGCGTGTCTCCGATTGAAGCAATAAAGGTTAAAAAATGCCACACTGCACAAGATCTTTACAGGAAGATAAAAGTTTTTATTCACGGAGCAAACAACACACTCTGCCCATAACTTCCATCCTTGATCCTCAACCTCTAACATGTTTCACCATTTAGGCTTAGTCATAGAGATAAACTGAATCCCAAGAGAATCATTTTTTATTTGATTTGATGTTTAGAAAAATTGTCCTCTTGGGATTCAGTGTATCTCTATAAGTTTGAGGATCGAGGAGGGGAGTTACGGGCACTATGGTTTGGATAGAGACTTTTATCTTCTGCTAAAGATCTTGTGGAGTGAGGCAATTTTGAACTTTTATCTGTTAAACAAGTATTGTAATTCAGACACTACTGCCAGACAGCACAGCCATCTGCAGAACTTACTGATACCTCTCTGCAGGCTCCATGTAAGATTTGCTATACAATGGGGTCTAGAAACCACCTATGTCTGTCATTGAACACTTAAGGAGAGCAGTATACTGATTAAGTGATCCTTCTTCTTTCTCCTTCATTCAAGAAGGTCTTACTTAGATGGACAGCATTCTGCATTTAACACATCTGTAACAGCTGTGGATGTTTTATAGTTATCTTTCTATACTGAGCAGACATCCTCTAAGAGTAAGCTCATCCCATGGATACATCTGATTACAATGCCTGAGTTAAAAAGAAATTTTTTTTACAATTGTTTTACTGCTTGTTTTGCTCTCTTCTGGGTATACCTAGTTACAGTCTACTATATATCAGAAATCATTACAATTTGCTACCTTTCAAACCTTCCTGTTGTTTCTATAAAGTAATAAACAGGCTCATTGAGCTCGAGCATGGTTTAGGGGTGGAAGCTTTAAGGTCAAAGGTAATGCCAAGATTAGGGACCAGAGAATTTCAGTAAACTTTGCAGCACTGGGGTGTGAAATGTATCTAGCATTAAAAAAAATCACATTGTGACATGGCTTTGTGTAAAAAGCATAATGTGAGAAAAAAAAACACAATTTGTGCAATCTAAGGAGCCGGTGCAGTGTGCACAGTTCCCTGCTAGGACTACTGAGTAACATGCAGCCACTCTGTGTGCTCACACAATATTACTCAGCTTTTATCACCCACTATTTTACAGAAATCAGAAAAAAAATTGTATAGCTATTCAATTAACAAATATATTAAAAAAAACTTATTTGGCTTTTTTGATCCTAACTGAAAAATTATTTTTGTATTGATACCTTGTTAGGTTTCAGCATGCCATGCTGTATGAGTAGAATCATTTTTTAAGCTTCTCTTCTCAAAATAGGTGCACTTTATTGGCCAGAAATAATTTCAAATGATTTCTGTAGCATAAACATCTTTCTGTGTGATCAAGGTGAGCACAAAGTAGGACCCAATTCCTGCAACCAAAGTTTCAGCTAACCGTGTAATGTAGGAACCTTTACATACAGAGGATGACACTCTATTAGCTATTCTTTTTGCTCATGAATGATTAGTACAGACTAGCTGAGTGATTCTAGATACATTCATTTTGCCACTGATTTCACTAAAGCAGAAACTCTCCATTTCATGAATTGAACTTCTTAAGAGAAATGTGCAACTAAATCTAGGAAAGATCTATTTTTTTGTTTTTAGAGTGTGTTTATTATTTAATGTTATTTTTTATTTTATGTTTTTCTTTCTGTCAATAAAAACGTAAAATACTGAGCCTAATAAGCATTCATTTTATGGCATAATAACAGGTCCAGAATGGTTAAAATAGCTTGTGCCCTTAATAACCTCCAATAACCACCTTCTCCATTGACTTCAATGCATTTTGCCATTGAGACATTTCACCTAAGCTTTCCAATTTTTGCAGAAAATTTTAATAAGTCAAAATAATTTTGCTCAGATGTGAGAAGATGTGGCCTTCCTTGGACTAGCTATTGACAGCAAATGCTATAGTCTGACAGGAAATAGATAAGCCCTTGACAGTGGCATTTTTTCTATGTCTTCTCTAACCCCAAATCTTCCCTAACAGTACTACACTGTGAGTTCAATAACAGTTAAGGATCCTAGCAATAACTATAAAGCTTTACCATTTCTGAAAATTATTTCTGTGTTTATATGTATATGACACAGTAGTCATGGAATGATATATCACAGTTTTCAGAAATATGTGAAACATCTCTTTAAAGTGGAACTTTTAGCAAACAGCTATATATACACAGCTGAAATACATATATTTTGATGGGTATGGCAATCCTTAAGAAATGAATGAGTCTGTGGTGTGTATGCACACTAAGAAGAGGGTTGGTAGGGAGATTTATTAAAGGACAACTGATAAAGTGATAAAAATATTATTATTATACAGTATTTATATAGTGCCAACAGTTTGCTCAGCGCTTTACAATATAAGGATTACAATACAATTCAAGATTTATTAAAAATATTGTTGTCCTATAAGTTGCCATTGCTAGCCAATAAATTGTTATAGATAGCTTTTAGAAGGTTAGTGTAGCAGACAAATGAAATATGTTTTCTGATTAGCTGTTATGCACTAATCTCTTCTGAACATTAACATTAGCCTTTTTAAGTAAGGCATACTACATATTTCTTCCTATCAGTTCAAATTTCTTGGTAATAGAGAACTCCTGGAGGTAGAAAAACATTGTGTACATTAATGCAAATTGCTCCAGGCGGTTATTCACTTACTCATCAAACACCTCTTAGAGGTGAATGGTTTTGCAAGAAAATGCTTTTAAAATAATTTAGAAGGCCATGGATTGCTTAATTTTTTGCTTGCATTTTTTAAATCATTCACCATGTTCTTTATTTTGTGACCATGGTACTTTTCAAGGTTTAAAAGGAGAATTAAGTACCTTTTAATAGACTGTGTGTAGGTACATTTCATCCTGTCTATTGCATTTGACTGCTGTTTCCTATGTTTGTTTTGCATTGCTTGAAGTCATCAACATGGATTATTCTGCATTCCAAGGCACATTAAACAGTTTTAGCAACATGATCTACACTTTCTAATATCACTTTTACATTGACAAATAGCAAAATCACCAAAAGGACTGCTCGAGTTTACTAACATAATTTCTTTTTCTATTTATACAGCTCACAGTAATGTACATGAATGCAAAATCAAAGCTAGCCTCCACTGGTCTTCTGCCAACAGTAAGATTGCACTGACTAATGTAGAAACATGCAGAAAGCTAGCGGAAATAAACGGCTCCTTAATTACTGTCTATACTTTTCATCAAATTACCATTTCTATCAATTTGCAAAATACTAAATAAAGAAAATTATAATATTGTCCAGCAACCTGAAATTGTGGAGCTATTTCTTTAGCTTAACCATTTAAGGGCACATGCTGCTGTCTTATTATGTTCTCTGTGCAAAGCTTGATAAATTACTTTCTTATAACGTCAACAGATAGTCCTCTCAACAGGGCTTGATTAGTATAAGCTCTTCCACAAGGCTCCTTAATGCAACCACTGAAACAGCTTTCCCTTTTGGCTTATTAATAGCAGAAGCTCACTGGGGACATTCATTTACAATTATTCCATTAGACATTTGTAAGACTGTTTGCTTGATTTTTTCCTATCTGCGCTTCTTTCTGTGAAAACTTTAATTGACCAGGAAACTCAACACCTAGTCTGGCAGGCCACTGAGATAAGAGTTAAACAGGTCAATGTATTAAAACTAAGAGGATTATTCACAAAGCTGCTGAAGGCAGCCGAGTGAATAACCCACCCGAAGTGAAGTGAACTTCAGGCTTGTGCGGCTGGCTTAGGTTCAGCCGAACATGCTCAGCATGTTCGGCTGAGCAGAAGTACGAAGTGTTCGACTCAGCCAATCCAACATCTGGATCAGCTGAGCCAAAGCTCCGGCAGCTCACGCGCTGCCGTTCGCATAGGGGCCGAATGGCAGTAAATGAATAGCCGAATGCTGCCGAGCATCATTCGGCTCAGCTTTTCTGCTCGGTACCTCTGTGGTACCGAGCAGAATAGAGAATCCGTGAAAAAAGTTGGAATTTTTTTTTAAATGCAAATAAATTCTAAATGTAAAAAAATAAAGATTTCTTTAAAAAATATTTTTTTTTAAAACAACAATTGGGTGGAGCTAGCAGAGACAGCTAGCTCCGCCCAACTGTTTCCTATTGGCCGGGACCTGCTAGAGTCTTCTAGCAGGTCTCGGCCAATGAACAACAACTAGGCGGAGCCGACCATGATGTCACGGTCGGCTCCGCCAAGTTGTCATTGTTTAAAGGGAGTTCAGTGTCCTTGATGCTGATACTGATCTGTCATTGCAACTGGGGGGAGCCATCTGTGAGATCACAGCTGGCTCCGCCCAGCTGTCAGTTGCAAGGCTTTCGGCCGGCCATTCGCCCTGCTTCGGCTCAGTCGAACCAAAGCATATGCCTTCGGCTTGGCTCAGCCACTCGGCTAGCTTTGGGAGCTGTATGGGCTATAGTGAATAGCCCGTACAGCAGCCCTTCGGTTCTACTGGACCAAAGGGCTCGGGTAGCCTAAGCGAGCTGAAGGATCAGCCGGAGTTTATTTGTGTTAAAACTCATTTCTAGTTTAAGTTGTGTGAATACTGCACTGATTACCTGAATATTGTACTATTATTATTATGTAAAATCACTTTCACATTGTTGATCAACAATATGTTTCCGAAGCTAGCTGAAAGATCAGCCGGAGCTAAGGCTGATCCTTCAGCTAGCTTTGTGAATAACCCTCTAAAACTCTGTCAGGTTTTATTGCTGGTGAGATTCTCCCCCTCCTTTTGCCCTGGTGAGCATTGTTACCAGGACTGACAGTGAGGGGAAAGAATTCTGACAGGGGTTTTAACCATTGCCTATTATTTTTTTTAAGAAGTGCTGTCAAGTCGTTGTTGATTCTTGGTGGACATATACTGTAGATAGTGTATCTCCAGAATGATCTGTCTTCTGTTTGGGACCTATGTATTTACAGTTGCATGTTTATAATATCGGCAAATGCTTCCATGCACCTCATTGCTGGTGGTCCTCTTCTTTTTCCTTCAATATCTCCAATGGTTATTTAATAATAATCATTCTCAACTCTGTGTACAAACAAAAATAGTTTTGACTTTAGATGTACTTTAAAAGACGTCTATTGTTAAAAAGAATTATAATAATTGCAAGCAGTTAAATATATGTCATCACAGTATTCAGTATATGTTTATTAAATAAAAATAATTATAATTCAAAACATTTCACAATTTTATTTCACATGCTTAATGTTCTTTGAGATGTATTGAAGCCAGTCTATGAGGCCTATTACTGCACTGCATTTCCACCAACCCATCCTATATGGCATGTTTAGATAATACTTGTTCCCTGCTTCTTGTTAGTACAGGGGTGGAAATCTATGTTCAAGACTTTTATTTATCCACATGTAGCAGTAAAGAGGGTTAAAGTGGCCAAGAAGGACTCTTGGCTGGAAAGTGCTGCCTGTGAAATTTATTTAGTTTCCTGCATAATCTGGACCTTTTGTATGATGGTTGGGGCATCCAGGTGATCTCATACTGTCCTTTATCTGCTCCTTCTCTCCCCTTGTCCATTAACACAATGCCTTGTATTCTGTGAAGCATTCACTAAATTCAACCAGGAGATTTCAATATCATGTTTGCACCAAAATTCTGGTGCTAATGCAGCCTAATAAATGTCTGTGTTAAAACATACTGTACCATTTTCCGGACCTCTGCTGACTCTTGAGCCAAATTCAAGTACTGCTTATTAGCACTATATTTAATTCTGGTGCTGTGCTTTCAACAGATTTCAATAAATAAGATCCTACAGTTCAGTGATAAGAAAGATGCAAATAGTTTATGGTATAACTAGTCTGTGGCACGTTCATATTGCATATGGCTTTCAAAGTATGTGACACTCCTTGAAATTGAGGAGCCTGCTAAAATCTGTCTCAGACACATATGCAACACTTTGGACAGAGATGCGACAGATTTATGTACTTTATTGGTGTACATATATGTGTTCCAAAGTTTGTCTTGCAAGCCAGGCCAGTTTCATTGATTTGCACTAAATTCATAAATGCTTTGCAGCCTTGTATTTGAATTTGGTGCAAATAACAACACTATTCCTGTAACCCTGAGACACTTTTCTTATGTGTCTCAATGACACTCTTTTTTAATTCCTCTGAAGGTTTGCTATGAATGAACAAGGGTAGACGACAGTACGACAAGCTATATGGGTTCTGTGTTGTACGACTTCTGTGTTGGAGAGCTGCAGCTCTCCAAGTCAAAGCACCGGAAGTATAGCGATAGCTGTACTTTTCAGCATATACAAACATATGAATTAACATATATGATGAATGCTTCTATTTAATGCTTCTGTTGGGTGTCTGGTTTTCTAGCTCTGAGGAAGGGGGATTTACCCCTGAAATTTGTCAGCCCTGCTGCTTTTTCCTGGGTGTGTGTGTACATATACAATCATTTTATTCCACTTTGTATATGAGAGTAGTTTTATGACTTCTCAATTGTGGATTCTTAATAAACGTTATTACATGAGGAGAAGGAGCTGTCTTCTGTGTTTTTGTCTTTGCAGTCCAACACACCTGCCCAGACGTAACATATTGCACTATTATTAAGAATGTATAAAGATGCATTTGTGACTGTAGTTCCACTTTAAGGGTCAGTGTCAACAGGCTTTGAGTTTGTGCTGAAGGCATCAGTTTGCCATCAGGTTAGCGTCTGAAATTATTTAGAATTCATTAACACATGCATATGACCTGCAGGTGACCTTCTTCTGCATGTATTTAACCTGATTCATGTGGGTTTTACATTCCCACAGATTTGTATGGGAATGAAAAACCCATTTGAAACAAACTAAAGCTTCCAACACAGGCCCCAAAGGTACTCATTTAGAAATGACGTTCTATCAAGAAAGATAAAATCATCATATGAGAATGTTTTCATATAATATAACGTATATCATCTGTCTTTTAAATAGTGCAAACTGGATTTGCTCACATTAGCGTTTATAATCAGTTCCTACGTATCTATATGAAGAGAAAACAATAGGAATTGTTTCACCATTTTTCAACTTGTCTGCCTAAAACTCCGACAGTTGGCAAATTTCTGCTGTAAAAGTCTTTATAAATACAATAGAATGTCATATGAGTCTGTGGTAATAATCAAAAGCTAAATTCCAGGAAAAGAGTTTCCTACACATATAAAATGCACGTGGGAGCTGTTTTACTTGTAAAAGGATTTGTATCTCTGTCCATCCAGTCCTGAGATTTGCACAGTAGGTAAGGGCAGGAAACCTATTTTTTCTCTGCTGCAGGAAAGTACATTTTAAGGGACTTGTCTCCCACCCATTCTGTGATTGGACAATGAAAGCAGCATACCCCTTGTTAGATAATGAGTACTGCAGCACAACTGACTTGCTCCTCGAGCAGCTTTTTCCTCTCCCAGTCTAAACTTTTTTGTACAGTGGACTGTAAGGAGCTGATAAAGTAATATCCAGATACTTTTTATAATGAGTAATTGACTACAGAACTGCATTAATTAGTGTTGGGTATATCTGCCTGGAGTTCAGCTTTAAAGTGTATTTCCAATTGTGCAGTTTTAGAAAACCCCTCTATATGTTTGTTAGGTGTTCCCATTTAGAGTTTGGCTCGATTTTCGAGCCGATCGTGAGTTCGGCTCGAACATCGGCAGTTTGTGTGTTCGCCGAACAATTAAAAAAAAGTTATGCTATGTGAATGGAAGCATGTAACAAATCTAAAAAGGTGTTATCCCAATTTGGCTGCAAACGTAGAAACACACTGTGAACAGACTATTCATGCATATAGATAGACAGAATCATCATACGAATTTTGTAGGCTACATGCTATCTAAATTTCAGGAGCCCTGAGCCCTTCTCCCATTACACTTACTAGCCTATCAAGACATGACAGTAACACAGCTTTTGCTACCATGCGTTTAGTTTTCAACGCTTGGGACCATATCTGTTAAGAAAAAAAAGATCTGGGAAGTTAATTGTAGCCAAGCCTTAGTCACAAGGGAATTGTTCAATAACACTTCCATAACATTAAACAGAATGTGCCTTTTAGAAGCATTTTCAAACCTTCACTAATGTAGGAGCAATTAGGAAAATTTGCTATGCAGAGCCACTGCCTAGCATATATACTTATTACTTACATTAAGGTGGTCACAGTCTCATACATATAAAAAAAAAACACACAGAAAGGCGATACAGTAGGCTTGTTTTAATGTTCACCATCTCTTGGACAGATGCAACAGCATAATATTAAGCATTTACTAATGTGAGCAATTGTTACTATCTTACTAATGCTGATTTTAGCATTTAGCCCTCAACTTAGCAATCTGAACACAGTTAAAGTGGCAAAGTGATTTAAGAATTTTTATCTGAAGCAGCCATAGAAAGAAGTCTGAAATGTTCTATAATGCAATGCAAATGTTCAATTTAATAAAGCACAGTTTGAAGAAGGTTAAAAGAAGTAAAATTGTCATGACCCATAAATAATTTTATGCATAGCACTTTGCTCTGGAGTTTTATTTGATCCACTTATGGGTATGTAGTAGAAAGAAATGATCTAATCATGTTCATGACATTTGAGAAAACCACAGAGGCTTGAAGATATCTAGTTATTATTTTTTACGTAACCATTCACGGATAAGCATTTGAAATCAAATGTTGGAAACTTAAAGGTTTTACTAGTGTCTGTTCCAAAGTTTTAGTTTTTGTAAAAAAAAAAAAAAATGTTAGTAACATTTCCCCTCCTAATAAACTCCAAAGACATCATCCAAGGGGGTAAAAACATGGCAGCTTATACAGGCAGAAGGGCAGAATATGTACAAAAGAGGACTGTACAATGCCAATTGCTCACTTTCTATAGGCATATGCATTCTCCTTACAGTGAAAAATCACTTGGCTGGCTCAAGGGTTGAAAAACACTGACTACTTTTCTGTGTATTGATTTCCCATTGATCCATGTGCCCAAGCCAACTTAGTTTCATTCATCTCTCTCCTAATATTTAGCACAGGCACAGTACAGATTCAGCTAGGCACTGGCTTATGAGGAGGACATTGAGTCTCATAGCATGCCTACTTAAACCTGTGAACTGGAAAGCTATCTGGTTACATCTTGTAAACACAAGTTTAATTATAGTATCAACCATTGTTATGGGGTATAAGTAAATCCCTGTAGGGTTACATGATACGACAAATACTTTTATTCCTGGGGGCATAGTTAAGGGTGCTTTGGGGCTCAAAACTTTGCTATGGGGCTCTATGATTTACATGCTATGTTACACAATGACATGATCAGTAATTTTCTGTGCATTTGTATGGGATAGGAATCAACATAAGATTGCAAATTTAACGAAAGTTTTTTTTTCTTCAAACTACTTGGCGTGGGACAATACAATGCTGGACCCGATAGAATATTTTTATGGTTCATGCACATAAGCTTTTGTTTGAATCTGAGCTGCTTTTTCTTCTCCACATAGAATTCACATGAATACAAAAGCAATTTGAAGCACCTGTGAGGCAACTCCATGAGCAACTAAAATGCAAATCAATTTTTATTAGGTTGTTTATTTTGCTTATTTTTTAATTGGAGTATTTAACAATGAGTTATGAAAAGAAAAAAATAAACCTTTTTTTCAATTCCATTTGGTAAGGAGAAGGGCAGAGATGTTTTTTCTGGCTAACTAGCATTATAACAGGCATAATATGCTGTTTGTTCTTAGGCAGGATTTTAACTTTTAAAAATTGAAAATTAACGTTGCCCTACATTTACGATCACATATTTATATCTATCTATCTATCTATCTGTATTCACACATTTTAAATCCAACATGCCCACATGTCTCATGATTGAGAAAGCCCATAAAAATATTTTCACCAGTGGCAAATCAAGCTGTTTTTGTTTCCCTTGTATATACTTGATGTAAATGCAAAAGTAATATCAGGCGCCAAGCCTCATTTTTCACTTTCAATAGATGTTTTCCTTTTGCGGTAATCATTTTTAGATGGTTTAAAGGTGAAACGATTGCTCAGGAATTTTGCTTTTTCACTGCATTCTGTAATACATCTGTTGTGAAGTTTTCTAATCAGGTTATAATGTGTTTTCTCGGAACTCGTAATAGAAGATGTTCTAGCCACGGAATATTCTTTCACTGCTGAGCCATGCCTTCAGCTCATTATGGCAATGCAATGCTGTGGAACCTGGTGTGTTTGTTGTACCGGAGCATCATATTTCTCTCCAGAAGTCTGCAGTAACATTTAGCCTATGCACAGAAGAGCTAAACATTTTGCCCTTTGAATATATGTTGTATTTTAGCACAGTTAATCCTAAAAAAAACAGCCAAGAACAGATTTACAATTAAAATCTTCTAAATAAATGCATGCACTCATTTTCCCGTAAAAATGAGGCATGAATAACATCATATTTCTTGCTCTAATGCATTTATTCAATAAGCCAGTGTAACTGTCCATTTATCATTCGGCTTCTGAGCACCATTACAATGGAATGCTCAATATTTGTGCATGACAATTCATTTCATCAAGAACAAAAAATGAGTCAGTCTTTATTGCAGGAATTCCTCATCCTTTCATCACTTCATTTGTAAGTTTATTATACTTATAGAGGTGAATTAGTTCAAGGTTAGCATATAGATAAAGTGAGTGTCTTGACATTTCATCAAAAATGTTACTGAGGTTTTAGCTCTTCGATAGCATGAATATTCACAAAATTATGTTTGATTTGTTTAAAATAACAATTCACATATTGACACATAGTTTAATTAATATAGTTTCTTTTTTAGATGGTCACTATTATACTCTTGAAGTGGGAAATATATGGCACATGTACTCTTGCAAAAAAGGCTATCAACAAAATCTTCAAGTTGTGTCATAACCATCATCAAAATGAATGTTTTTTTCTTTATTATTGTAAGGGCCCATTCACACTATTGTGCTTCACTGATGCACCTTGTGTTGGTGTGCTGTCATGCCATTCTTTTTGTATGGTACCTCATTGCACCCTTCACAATGCGCCTGTGTGGCAGTCCATCGCAGTTCACAGTAGCACATTGGAAAAGTTACTGAAGATGTATTTTTATGTCACCTCTGGTGTATCGGCAACCAATTTGAAATAAATGGTCTGCCCTAACACAGTGCAGGCGATGGCACATGCAACATAACCCATGGTAAAGCAACACACCAGAGTTTACAGATGTGAATGGGCCCTTAATATGTTGCCAGATGCAAAGTTAATTATTTCAAGATTCCCCCTTGATTGAGAAACAAGGGGTTTGCAACCAATGGTGATCATCTTGTGATCATTAAATCCAGTGCAGCTGTGAGGCATATAAATTAGTTTGTATAATGAGTCTAAGCTGCTGTATGTATAAACCCATGTGTTCCATGGGGTACAAGAGATGCTATTTTATGATATGCAGATTTGCATGGTATGGTTAGGAAGTATTTCCACTGAAGTTATAGCCAGCATGTAATCATTTCATTTTAGGCTCTTCTAGTTAGCTGATTGTGCTACATTCTTATTATTAGGTGTCAAGTTTTGTTGAGAGCTGACTTGCCCCCACACCTTCCTATTGGCTTTATTGTATGTTTTTTTTTCCTATAGAAATGCTTCAAAGGATTCAAATGTGCAGATTGCATCATAGTGATGGAGCATATTTAGTACCTTTACTGTATTGATAGGATTATTTTTAATGTCCATTTTGAGTTTCAATAGGATCCCTAGTCAGTCATCATGATGACATTTAAGTGGTTGGTAAAGGTAGTTTTAGTGATATACTTAAATAAAAGCTATTTTGTAGTGTTACCCAAACTTTTGCAGCAAAGCACAACTGGCAAACAGCAGTGAGTCAGTATATGTTTTCATTGTGGATGGGTAAATAGCAGACAATGCACTCTTCATTAAAGGTGGCTTGCAGTGATTAAACCTTGCATCAGCCAGCCCATGACCAGAAGCTTCATAGCAGATGTATGGGTTGCTATTGCAGTTATTGCTATTTATACATATTTTAATAAGCCAGAGCAAAACAATTTGCATTTATCCATTTGCTACCCGAGATATGGCTTCTAAACATGCATTTTAATGGAAGAAAAGAAAGTATTTACAGATAATGCACTCCAGACATAATGTGTTATTTTAGTGCAAATTATGGTTGACCGCTATTCAATGAACTAAACAACGGGAATAGTTTTATTTTTTAACTTGAAATGAATATGATGTTTATACCCATTTTATCTATTTTACACAGGCCAATTAACTTTTTCTGTGAGGTTTTTAGAGACTAACAGCTGTCCAGCAATGGAATAGATATCCATTTTCTTTCAGTTCTAAATATGTAAACATTTAAAGCAATGTGATTTAGGCAACACTGTGGCTGATTTATTAAACGTGTTGAGAAGGATCACAAAATTAATTGTGTGAATATTAACTTCCTGTTTACTTCACCTGCACATGATTTGATAATTGAAGTGAATATTTGCACAATGTGAAGATTTTCTATTCCTTTTGTAAATAAGCCTCTATATTATGTGCATATAAAATGATTTATAACAAAAATAAAATGTTTAATAATGTTCTAAAGTTTTTGTCATTTGGAGAGGGTTGTTTGCATACATTTCCTAGCAGACATTGTCTGATGTCTAATAACTTGTGCCCCAGTGATGTTACCTCTGTGACACTTTATATGCTGCCCAGAACCACCAATCCTATGTTGATGAGACCCAGAGGACTAAACATGTATTGCAAATTGTTCCATGCTATAGTTTAGCGATAGTCATGGATTTAAATGTCCAACAAGCAAGGCATTTACTTAATGACTTAAGCAAAAATTTCATCTAACCAGAAGTCTTTTCTCCAGATGTTTTTGGTAGCAGTGACTGAAATCTCCCTACTTGTGCTCTAGCAAGGTTCCACCTGTTACTACTGTCACCCTTTTTATGCTGACTAGCCATACGTACGTTTCTCAGGGAACTTTGCATACCTGCTTATACTTGCCACTCCAATAAATTAACTGCTGTGGCCCCTTATGTATTGACTAGCCACACATACATTTCTTAAAAAGCTTTGCCTCCCTGATGGTGCTTTTTACTTCCATGGAGTCACTCCCTTGCTATTTTATATGCTGACCAGCCATACATACATTTGCCAGGAAGCATTGTCTACATGCTTGTACTTTGTACTCTAGAGTAGTTACTCCTGCTGCACCACGTAGGCTGACCAGCAATACATATATTTTCCATGAAGCATTGTCTCCCTGCTTCTACTTTGTGTTCCAGTGGAATTACTCCTGTAACCCTTTTGGACTTTCATATGTCAAATAGCCATATAAAGATTTCCCAGGGAGCTTTACCTTCCTGCTTTTACTTTGTATTCCAGTGAAGTCACCTCTGTGGCACTTTATATACTGACTAGCCACACATCCATTTCCCAGGGAGCTTTAGCTCCCTGTTTTTATTTTGTATTCCAGTGAAGCCACTGCTCTGCCACTTTTTATGTTGACTGGCTATGCATCCATTTCCCAGGAAGAATATCTATAGCAAAATATTGAAGTAGTGATGAGGGTTTGTATCTAATATAAGTGGAATTTCTGATCTAAATTAGCCATTTAAATATAGTAGCATACACTGTAGAAAAATATATGCAATAGATATCATGCTTGGTCTCCAGTACCTTAATGCACTTTTATGTACCTACTCTCCAGTCTTCCTCAGGGTTGTTGTCAAATCTTCACAAATCATCATGCATTTCCATGGCGTGGAAACAGCATGATGCTAGTCTAGAGTGGGTGGAATCCAGGATGGCCCCCCAGCATTTACAAAAGGATGGACATCCACCTCTTTACAGACCTGCTCTTCCTCTTGCCCTCTGCTATGCAGCCACAGCTGCACTGTGGTGAAGATTAGAAGTTAGGACTCTGATATGAAGGGGGGACTGGGCACTCTGATGTTAAGCGGGAGCTGAGGATGTGAAGAGGGACTCATGAATTTAAGGGGGAGCTCTGATGTAAAAGGGGACTCTGATTTGAAAGGGGGGCTCTGATGTGAAAGGAGGGATACTCTGATGTGAAGGGGGGCCCTTGATGTGAAGGGGGAAACGTACCTCTTTTTTTTGCAAAAAAGGAGAAGTGTCTTGTATGGATTTTTTTTTGGGGGGGCACACACAATTTTGCACATTTTTACATATTAGACTGGAACGCCACACGATTTTGAATACTTTTATAGGGTGCCAGGACTGAATAAGGTTGAGAAACAGTGGCCTAAGCCAGGGGTGCCCATTAGGTAGATCGTGATCTACCAGTAGCTCTCAAAGCTGATGCTGGTAGATCACGAAGGGTGTGAATGGTGGCCCCTTTATTCCATTTTGGTATATTTTTAGCTGTGCACACGTGATTACCTATTAGCCTGAGTGTGCTGAGCCAAGCTTCCTGACACTTTTCTGGTGGATACTGGTGGTTGAAGTGCAATGTATTACATCAAAGAATATTAGTTCACACAGCCTGTTGCACTGCAAAATACAGCAAGGTGGGCCAGGAGAGAGAGCAGGGAGAGACAGACAGGAGAGAAAGCAAGGAGAGACAGACAGGAAAGAGAGAGAGGAGAGACAGCCAGGAGAGCAAAGAGAGACAGCCAGGAGAGAGATGAGAGACAACCAGGAGGATGAGCAAGGAGAGACAGCCAGGAGAGAGAGCAAGGGAGGTTTTTTTAATTGGTAGATCTCATGTAGCTCGACATTTGAAAAGTAGATCTTAACGCAAAAATTGTGGGCAGCCCTGGTCTAAGCTATCATTGTATATTATTTCTAAAAATGCATAGTTATACATTTTATATTCAAAGAAATGCCCCTAAATAATCTTGCAGAGATAGAACATAAATTTGAATTACTCTTTTTGCTGTTATCAAACTTCTAAGCTATAGTAAGTAGATATCAAATTATATCATGCTGCTATGCAGTGTGTTGGAGATATGTGTACAACTTACAATGAGCAAAGTAAGTGCTGTACCATACCAATCAGAGTCCAGTTTTTACTGGTCTGTCTTCTGTAAACTGCAGTACCATTGGTTCACATGTGTTACTGTTCTTGCACTGTTTTTGGAATAATTTAGCAAATTTAAGGTTTATGAGACATTATTTTCACTAGCGGCATTTGTATCTAGCTAAAGCTCCTGTTAGCCAACTTCTGTCATTTGTGTGTGTAAAACACAATTATGTGTTTGGCAAACATAATTTTGACAGATTTATGCTGTATGAAATCAAACTCGTAGAAGACAGAACTCTTTAATAGAGATTTGCATACTTGCCAGTATTTTTATTCTTATATTAAACATCCCACAATATATTTAACTAAATCATGCAGCTGTGATGCCAAATCAATTTCCCCTTGAATGACCCTAGCGCCTTTGATATTAATCTTGAGCATTAATTTTATTTGATCTACAGGTTTCAGTCAAACATCAGAGCAAGTAATCCTGAAGAGCAACATCAATGCAAGCTCCCTAGATCTAAAATTAATTAGCTTTGAATGTGAGAGGCTCCGTCAAGAGAACCAGATGCAAGTGCACAGTTGACAATATGACAAGTGAAACTCCTAGTGAAACTAGGGAACATAGTCTGATACATGTACACTATCAACAATACTGTACACATTCAGGCTTCCAATCTACTTCCAGAGGTATTTTAAACACATTTTGACCTGATTACATCTTTCAGAATGAGAGAACGGAGCTTGCGGAGGCAAATCAACTTCATATCTGATTCCCTTGAAGTGGAATTTTAATTGGGGACAGGATGTTGGAGTAAACTGGGATGCAGACAGAAATAAAAAACTCACAGAGATTCTGAACTTTTCGTTCTTTATCCAAAACTAAAACAAACAAAAAAACTGTTTAAAGTTCTTCTTCTATATTTATGAGTTGTCTGCCCCAAGTAAGGTATTCACAGTTCCTGTGAGCAGGGCTGGCCTTTGGGGTGTTCGGCAACATGGGCAGCCGACACAGCTCATCCTTAGGGTGTCTACAGCCTGCGGCTTCTCAACTCCTCACTGCTCGGCCATCCGACATGAGAGCGCTCCCTCCTCCGTCCCCCTTCAGCGATGTCTCCGGATCCTGAAGAGAAACTGTCCACTGAAGCCTGCGGGGGGGGGTGCAGTAGGCGGCTTTTTATATTTTTGTAAGCTCTTTGTGTCCTTATTGTTTGCACACAAATTTCTAATTTGATTTTTTTTTATTTTTGTAGTCCAAGCAGCTTTACAGGCATTTGGAGGGAGAAGAGAAGCCACAGCTTGCAGAACGGCTGAGCGGAGCCGCTGTCAGTTTCAGGATGACAGCAGCTCTGTGCGTGGCCGAGCGGAGGATCAGTAAATCAGTGATATTTACCGATCCTCTGTGCAGAGCAAACACTGGAGTGATTGTCTGATCACTCCAGTGTTTGTAAATAACTGGGGACACATAGTACTATGTGTCCCCAGTTATGAATGAACAGGATGTGATTTACACCACTTCCTGTTCATTCATGATTTTATGAATGGGGAGTAGCACTTACTAAAGACACTTCTCCCCATTCACAAACTGCTTGATAGTAAATATTTTACTATCATCAGTTTCTGAATGAATGGGAAGCTTCTGTATTGAGTGCTTTCCATTCATTTAGAACAGAGGCTGCAGAAAAAGAAATTGAGGTCTCTGTGTTCTCAATTTCTTTTTTTATTTTAAAATGTAAATGTCAGGGGTGTGTTTAGACCCCCAATATTTCCCCAAAGCCCCCCCAACAGTAAAAAAATAAATAAAAAAGAATACACAATTAAAAAAAAATATTTAAAAAAGTGAAAATTACCCCCCCCACACACACACACGTATTATTAGACATGTGCAAAGACTAAAAATGTATTTCAGATGAAATAAACAAAAAACTAAAACGTTTTCATTCCTTTCATCAAACAAAACACATTTTTATGCTATTTTGGATTCAGCTATTGGCGTGTTCTGGAGGCAGGGCGCATGACGTCATATGACACCACACATGTTGGGCGCCGCCATCTTGGTGTATATCTAGGTATACACCAAGATGGTGACGCCTATATCGGCGTTTGACATCACCTGACGCCACGCAAGCATGTGACGTCATGCTCCCCTCCATCAAGATAGTGACACACATTCGCAGAACATGCCGGTGGCGAACATGGCCGCCGCACACTCAAACAAATTATTATGTGCCTGAATACATTTTTCGTATATTCGGGCAAATAGTAATTCATTAATTTACATGTAGTCTAGGTTTCGTGTTCTGTTTTTTATTTTTACTTTTCTAGTAACACTTACTTGAAAAAAGGGTGTGGGCATGAAATCCTGACACTTTATTTTTATAGACTCTATTTTAGTTTGACATGTATTGTTTACCACTTGTTTGCCTACAATTGTTTTATTTAATAAGAATACTTATATTGTGCCTACAAGTTTAATACCTTTGAATAAAAGTTTTATTTTTATCATACTTTTTAATATGTTTCTTTGGGGGCTTAACAAAATGGGTCTTTAAATTGGGTGGATATTGTGGAAATGGGTGTGGCCAATGAGGGGTGGGGTTACTGAGGGGTGGGGTTACTGAGGGGCACTGTAAAGCTTTCTCGCACAGGGCGCCTAAAGACCTAAGGCCGGCCTGCCCATGAACATTAACTACCAATATCATTCTCCACTGGCTTCTTCTTCCCTTTCTGTCACACATCAGGTTTTACATGCCTGAGAATTGACAAACTAGACGGCCAATTAAAAAAAATCATGTACATCAATTTGAGACATGGTCATGTGCACAAACTCTGCAAATATAGCTTTGGGGCTTCTTTGAGGGCTAGGAATGTACAGCACTCACTAACTCCCTCCAACCAGTCACTGCTGCCACTGCTTGCACTGTGAAGTGCAAGGCATACTACAAGCCTGACAATTAAAGCAAAACTATAGTTAAAAAGATATTTTGCCAGTAGGTAGAACTTTTTTTTGTAAAGAATGACTTTGTATGGCTCTTCTGTCCAAAATAATATTTTGCCTGTTACATAGCAATTTTTTTTTGTTTCTACGCTGACTGCAGGGCATGCACAGTGTACAGTCCCAGCCCATACTCTGCATCTGTTAGTCCCTATTCACACCTAAGTATTTTGTCACTCAAACTGTAGCACGACAAAACGCTCAAGACAAGGAATTCCATTCATTTCTATGGTCCCTGTTCACACCTGAGTGTTTTGTTGCAAGCAGAAAAATTCCTGTTGCTGGAAAAAGTGCATGAGCTAGTTTGTGGCAGATTACAACACTTTGTGGACCCATATACTTCATTAGGAAACTTTGCGTGATAAAATGCATGTCAAAGCACTCAGGTAAGAACAGGGGCCATAAAAATGAATGAGATTCATTGTCTCAGCGTTTTGTCACACTCAAGACAAGTGACTGGGATTAATTATCTTGAATCCACATTTAGCTCTGAGCGGCAAACATCTAGGTGTGAACGGAGACTTACATGCTGAAAATGTACCTGCGCACAGGGATAATGTAACTCTAAATCACATGTGCAAGGGTTACATTATCAGTAG
Organism: Nanorana parkeri; assembly: GCF_000935625.1. Classification (NCBI taxonomy): domain Eukaryota; kingdom Metazoa; phylum Chordata; class Amphibia; order Anura; family Dicroglossidae; genus Nanorana; species Nanorana parkeri. The sequence goes on along the minus strand of NW_017306402.1, from coordinate 331,337 downwards.
CTGCAAAATTACTTAACAGAGAAGAGGCTGGACTTAGAGGAAGTGCAGAAGAAGATAGCAGCAGCAGCACAGAAACAGCGAGGAACTCAGACCTTGCATTGCTGGAGAAGGGCAAACCCAGAGGTAAGAGTGCCATAATGTGCAATTATGTTGTTTCCAGGCATGCAGCTTTGTATGTCAAACCCCATGGCATCTTCTGGCCCAAACAGAGAATGCAGCAAGGACACACTCCAGCTTCAAGAACAGTCACACCTCTGGTATCACCTTGTAGCATACATACATCTTGGTATGTGCACTGGAACAGTATAAACACAATGTTATACAATAGTTGTTTGGGTGGTTTAATACATTATATTCTGTTTCTTGTTGCACTATGATTTTGCTCCTCTTTTAAAGTATTTTCATGTTTACCTTCCATACACTTGGCTCTTCATAATGAACACACCTTTACTTTATTTTGTGTGCTAAGTTAGGTGAACATGCACTTTGCAATCAACTTTTACTATTGTTTTATCTGAAAGCTCACATATTATATTTAGTCTATGTATGGACAGAGAATTGCACATAATAATGCTGTGTGTATGCCTATTTGTAATAAAAATCGCACAAGAGGATTCAAGAAAAAACAGGTTTCATAAAATCAAGCCACATACTGATATAAAGTACCTAGAGGTGTATGTACAGTTTATAGAGGAGATGTAATGCTATGACAACATTCCACATGGTGGATTTCTCTATAAATGAGTCTGTTTTCAGAGTAGACTGATGGGAAGGATCTGGGAAGAAATATGTCCAGTGCAGAGAATACAAACTAAGGCATTTTAAAGAATGGAATGCTATTTATGATTTCTTAGTTGCCTACAGTATAAAGGCTTTGTAGATATATAGTCGAAGAGGTGGTCTCACATACTTTATGATTCATAGGGGACTATTTAGAAAAGCAGATAGTGGACAAAGCATGAAAAGATTAATGCTGGTTGTGGTTTTATAGCTTCTTCTGCATATAGCTCTTTGCACTTGAATGGAGTTGCCATTATCTAGGAAAACATACTATAACAAAAATAAAATATTTGTGTTGATAGCCTATGTACTGAAGTGGTCAAGCTGTAACAACTGACCCAAACACAGAAACATGTTTATTCTCTCTAGATAGTCACAGAATAAAAACACATTTTTAATAGAATGGGGAAGGCTTAGGACTTTTATACTGTTTTTGTTGTTATCTGTGCTTTCTTGTCTGTTTGACAACAGCTGTGCCCATTTCCTGTATGGATGTCACAGGGACAGGAAGAATGGGTCAAAAAAAGAAAGAAAACCTGACAGAAATTTTAATTATTCCCCACTTTATTCAACATACACAAAAATGCCTGCAGTTGAACTTTAAAGAAGAACGTTTTTAAATGTATAAATATGGCTAGCACAGTGTCAAGAATGGATGATCTTGCAGCCACTAGAACCTTTAGCTAATAAATTGCAGTAAAATATTGTCAATGTACAAGCACTCCTAAAGATGCCATTTATATTTTCCCAGGATGCACACTATAGACTTCTGGCCATGTGGATATCATAGTGGCTGTTTTAAATAGCATTTAAGGTGGTATTTGAAACCATAATAGCTAGCTGCTTGAAATATTTCCTCATTTCCTATTCATAACTTTTATAATATGTAAACATGATTTATAGCATAGGTAATGATCCTCTAAAGGTCTTTGAACTAGGCCTCTTTCCCCTCATTCAGAATGGTAATTGTAATCATTTCAGGAGGTCATTGTTGACATGAAGTAATAAAAATATGTTATTACTTCATGCAACTTGTAAAGATGTTGTTCTGCTGGGCTAACTGAACAGCTCTGAATTATTATGCTCAAATAACTATAGTACATACTTTGGTGTCATTTACATAATTATTCATATGCTTGAGGGAAGCACAATACAAGTGTGTAGGGCTGTGTCACAACCCCATGCCAGCAAGGCTGAACAACAGTGAAATGCTATTGTTACAAACTGAAGCATAATTACTGTTTTATTGTGGATTAATATTTTTGCTGAAATAGCATTAATATACTGAAGCTCCATAAATATATGTGGCTAATACCGCTGAAGTTATTGCTTTTCTGTGTTTATGGCTAGCCTTGTTTTTATATTTACCAGCAAATTAGCATTTTCCTTGTTAGAAAATGCTATTTTTATGGTGATTGCAACGCTACACTAGAAAAGCGGTGTTTCTGGCTATGCAGTGTGGAAGAGGTTTGCTGCACATAAGACTGGAAGAACAGAATTCACACTAGTGTGTAACTGCTTGCTCAAAGTTCCTCTTTAACTATTTAGGTTTACCAGGGTAGCAGGGAAATCATATGGCATTAAACACAGTATTATTGTTATAATAATGTATTTTGCTTGGATTTCTATTATACATTCTGTACTTTAAAATCTTACTATTTAAAATGTAGGTAAAGTCAAAGCTTGTTTTTTTAGTTTTAGATGGAGTATGGAGGGGTTAGACCATTTGTCAAGGTTTTTTTTATGTCTGTGTTCCTGCTGGGGAGATTCATCCCTCTGTCATGGTGACCATTGACACCAAGACAGAAAGTGGCAAGAAAGTCAACATTTTTGGAGTTTGTATTCTGGTTGTTACCAGAACATAAAGTAACGTAAGTTGTGCAAATGGGAAACATTTTCTGGTGACAACTATTTTAGATGGGAAGTCCTCTCATTTCACAAAGATTTCCTCTGATTTCCTTTGTGTCTCCAGGACAGAAAGTGAAAGGAAGTGTTCCCAGTTGGGCACAGACAACAACAAAATTACTTGGGGGTTTTAACATTTTAACAATATATAATTGTGCCAGATGTGCTTTTTCCATCATTTCTTTTTAGAATTTTGATTAACCACAGTTCTTTCTAGTTTGCCCTCAAATGGTATGTGTAGCCACAGTGTGGCTGTTGTGTATTATTTGTTTGGTAAGGATAATTGGTGTTGTTTTAGAATCTGATTGTTCTTGTATTTGTGTTCCAAGTAACTCATAACTCAAACCCACAGTGGTCATGTGTATTATCTTGCAGCACCCAAAATGTCTCATTAAAAGGCATCCTTTTTCTTTGAGTGTCCTGCAGTGACAGGGAAGTAATAGTGCTATTATTATAATGGAGCAATTACATATAGCACATTGATCCACTGGAGTTTTCAGACTAGTCAATTGCTATTTAGGAAACCACCAAAGTGAGAGAGTTCAGCAGTTGCACTGAGACACAAGGGAACATTTCATAGGTCACACCCCCTTACTTCAGTCACCAAAGTACAGTGTTAGGGTATTCATATTTCTACAAATGTCTGAGATCACTCACTTTGAGATATGTGTCGCAACATGTTTAAAGCCCAGCCAAGCTAAATATATTCTAGTTGCAGCAAAACAAAAAGGTGTACAAAGTCTTACAGTTTGTTTTCTGTAAACATCGGCCTCAGCAGTATAGCGTAGAAAAGCCTGTATCCTGTCAGCATGTTGTAGATTGGGACTGTCGCTCTCTATTGGGAAGCAGTGATCTTTTTACAGATGTATGACATGCCCCGTGTTGAGTCAGGGCCCGAGCCCTCCAATCAGCAAGGAGCATAAGCTGTCCTGATTGCAGAGGTATAGATTTGACTTAGTAGGTAGTATGTCAGACCTTTGCAATAGACCACTTCCCTACAGAGAGTCTGGTTATGTTCATGATTGACAGAGACTTGTTTTCTCCTATATAATAAGGTAAGAAATTTGATAATGTAATTAAGAAATATGACATAATATGCTGTGCAAAGGTAAACATTATCCCATGTTTTGTTTTTGTCTTTAAAAAAGTACAGAAAAATACCTGTTTACCCGGCCAGAAATCTGTTTGCTCCTAATTTTCTGTAGTGAGCTGACAATATTGCCTATACTAAACATTATCTCTGCATGTTACAGAGTTAGGGGAGGGTATTCTGTAGTCTAGTAGAAGAGATCTGTGCAGGGCTGACCACACTGCTTGGGATTTCAGTTCATGTGAGGCACTGTATTGTCAGCTCAAACAGGAAGTTAGCAGCACATTGGATTATGGCAGATAAACAGTTGTTTGTCTGTACTTGCAGCATTTTTAAAGAGATAAAAGCATAGAGAAATGTACATGTTTTGGAGATATGTACAATTTGTTTCTATTTATTCTAGCGATTTAAGACTCATCTCCTTGCTCCCATTCACCTACAAACTTCTTGAACACCTAGTTTACAACCGCCATCTTACAATTAACAACCTCCTTGACCCCTTTCAATATGGTTTTCCCTGCAACACTCCACAGAAACTGCCCTTCTAAAACCTACTAACAATTTACTAACTGCTTAAACCAATGTCCACTACTCTATACTCATACATTTAGACCTTTCTGCTGTCTTTGACACAGTTCACAACCCGCTCCTCCTCAATATGCTTTACTCGCTTGACCTTCAAAACTCTGCTAAACTCCTTGCCGTGGTCCCGCAATATTTTAAGAATAAAAAAAGGAGAGAGCCCTCATAGTGTAGCGATTAAAAACGTATACATTTATTACAAGTAATAACTTACACAGGCAAAAAAATCCGGCCGGCACAGGCAGCTCAGGAACAATTTTAAAAACCACGAGGTTTTTAAAATTGTTCCTGAGCTGCCTGTGCCGGCCGGATTTTTTTGCCTGTGTAAGTTATTACTTGTAATAAATGTATACGTTTTTAATCGCTACACTATGAGGGCTCTCTCCTTTTTTTATTCTTAAAATATTGCGGGACCACGTCAAGGAGTTTCGCTAACACTACATCTGAGAGGATCCAGCTTCTCTTCTGGGACACAGCTAGCGTCACAAGGGAGAAAATCAAACACTCACCTCGCTGGTCAAGAAGTGTCCGGTATTTAAAGGTTGAGTTAATTGCAGATTTTCTACAGCTGGTTGGCAGGTGGAGCCAAAGTGTCCACAAGGAGAGTTACTGAGTACAAAAAACCAGCAGCAGAAGTCCTTCCAGTGGCTGAATGGCTAGGTATGTGCACTTCTGCACCAGAGACCCAGGTTCAATCACCGAATAAGTGCTAATCAGACAGGTACATGACACACAGGCTATCCTCCCTTCAGTCTTTCATTAATGCTGCTGCCAGATTTATCCACCTTACCAACCATTCAGTGTCCACTGCCCCATTCTGCCTGTCCTTTCACTGGCTCCCACTTGCCCAATGAATAAAATTAAAAATACTAACAATAGCATACAAAGTTATCTATAACTCTGCCTCAAACTACATCACCAACTTCATCTCAAAATATCACCCAAACCATCCTCTCCACTCCTCTCAAGACCTTCTGCTCTCCAGCTTCCTCGTTACCTCCTCCCATGCCTGCCTTCAGGATTTCTCCAGAGCATCTGCCATCCTCTGTAGCTCCTTACCCCAATCTGTCTTCTTATTTCCTACTCTGTCCACCTTCAGGTCAGCATTGAAAACTCATCTCTTTAGCGAACCCTATCCCACCTCATCCCATATTAACAGTCCTTTTACTTCTTCAATTTGCTTATCCTATACAATTTTTACCTTTTGTATCACTAACCCCTACTACTAGATTGTAAGCCATTAATAGCAGGACCCTTCTAACTCTCCTGTTTTGAAATTGTATTTTAACTGTACTGTCTCCCTCCATTTTATAAAGTGCTGCACAAACTGTTGGTGCAATGTAAATCCTGTATAATAATAATAATAATAATAATAATAATAATTCTAGCCAAGACCTTACTTTTAGATCAAGTGGGGAAATGTTAGAACTTTCCTGCTCATGTGATTGTTTCCGAGCCATTGTCAGCAGTTTTTGGTATTACATTTGGACTAATCATGTGACTAGAGCAGGATGACCTTCCATGCAGCATGCAAGAAGTAAAATGTAACTGTAGATGTAGGACACGTGAGAAATCAAAGTGTAAGCTACAATTAGTAAAAGACAGTAGGTAGAAAAGCTGACACTTTTACAAAAAAAACTGCTTACAGGTATAAACTGCAGTCATTTAGAGGCACCTGCACTTACCTGCAGTAGTTTTGAGTTACCCTAGTCTTCCAAAATGCCAGGCCATTTTAATTGGGCAAAGCCTCAGCACTTCCTGGTAGTGTTCACACATATATTCCCATTGGCTCATACAGTAACTATGATAGGCTGCCGCACTAACTAATTGAATGTGGGAGACTGGATGGTGGTAAGCTTCCACACTACCAAGACATGCTGGAGCTGTGTCAAATCAGAGTGTCCTGAGGATGAGGGTCTTGTAGTAAAAGCTACTCCAAGGCAAGCTCTAGGTCACTAGTTTTATTTTTTAATTAACAAAGTTCATGAATTTTGGTTGCTAGATTTATGTGATTTTTGTCCTCAAAATTTTAATGTTTCTTAATATGTTTGTCCAAAGCATCACTAAAGAAGATAATTTGCTTCATGTTGAAGTTCTGGCTTCTTTCACATTCTTTTTTTAAATCAAACATCACTTCACCCATAAAAAGGTTACCAAACTAATGTTTGAATCACAAAGCAGTGAATTGCGGTATTCCTTATAACAAAACTGTTTGACCTCTTGGTTGGATAAATCTATTGCTATCTGAACTTGCTTCTCATTCGTACAGTTCATAAGGCCAGTTCTGCAGAGCCATAAGCTGTTTGGTAGTCAGCCACTCAGAACAATCAAAAAATGAACAATCTTTGTTTGGCTTTTGTTCAGTACATTAAAGCGGACCTTTACCCATATCTTTAAAAAAAAACAACAAACACACCAATATACAAAGAGATACTTCTAGATAATTTACGGCTTTGTATTCTTTGCATGCCTTATTTCTCTTTTCTTCCCCAGTCCCCTGACAGTGGCCATGTTTACTAAGGGCAGATAACTAGCTCTCCTATTACTTCCTGGATTACTGGCACATGTGACTAGACATGTGACCATGCACATCATCTCAGGGGAGAAAAATGCCTTTCACTGAGATGATATTTTCCAGCAATGCTCTGCTGATGACAAGGCAATCCCAGTGTGCATTGCTTTGGCAAACTGAAGTCATTTTGCCCTTTCAAAGCAGAAAGTGAATGCTCTGCAAGTGTAAGTATTTCAAAATCACAGCATTTTACACCTGACATGTCTATGTTATTATTATTCATCATACACAGAGGTATGCATTGGTAGAATGTGATTTATGAGTGTAAAGGTCCGCTTTAAGTATTTTTTTTATAAACTATGTACATTAAACAAAACAAAGAGAGGTTTAAAGTTACAGTTATGTGTTTACATTAATGTATAGCATCCTGTAGGTAGAAGTGCCCTGACTTGTTAATATACTGTTAGTTGTGGGTCAAAGTTATATTTGTAAAGTGGCACAACTGGCATCATTCACACTTTATCTGACATTCATAGAGATGTCCATTGAACATATAAACTGATCTGTTGATTCTACTGGAAATCTGGAGTCTCATTCAAAATATAAGTTTCCTTTATTTCCAAGTCTGCAGTGACTGCATTAGCTTCTACCAAGCAATCAGATTTTGCTCTACTGACATCAGACCAGTGCAAGATGGATTGGTGCAAAAACTGTAGCTACTGCATCCTGAAATAAACTAGACAATGGTTTATCCAGTTCATTGATGGTCATTAAAGAAGAACTGACGAAAGCAGTGTTTGTGTCTAAAGTGTTCCTTTAGCATGATATCACTGCAGCTGCCTGTGTCCCAGTTAGAGAGATTGTACTGTGCTTCCTGTTCTGACCCCATTTCAGGCAGGAAGTGAGAAGAAACTTTCAGGGACACTGACAAAAAAAAAAAAAACCTGACTGAGGATCTCTAAAGAAAACATTAGCTATAGGTGGCTTTTAATTTTTTTTGCCATTGTAATTTTCAGAGTGGTTTCCTATGACTTCTTTTGTTACCTTTTGTTAAGTAAAAAAAAAAAAGCTACAGCAACAACATACCTATAAATAACTGTGGTTTGTGAATAGAAATAATAGACATAAATTTGATTGACTGCAATTACACACATTTATAAGTACACTATATGGTTTCAAAAAACAGCTGACCATCACACTTATGTAAGCTTCTTAGACACCCAATTCCAAAACTATGGACATTAATAAGAAGTTCATATTAAAAATGCAAAAAATGAATGCAACCACATTACCAATGATGAATTGTGCAAGCACCTGGCTGAGGTGGGCAAGCGTGGACCGACAAGAACTAAAACAAAGGCTTATTGATACCTATTTTTTACATTGCTCTGTGTCAAACTAAAGAAAGGTTGACTTGGCTAAGTGAAAAATTTTGTCTTTTAGTAAATGACCCCCATTGACACAAGTGCCACCAGCTTTGGCTTAGGGCAGCCAAACACAGAACTGTTTTTATACGTTTTTACCAATATTTGATGCACATAAACAAGAAACATAACATTCCATGCAAAAGAACATTAATTAACAGATGATAAGAATGGCAAGTAATAGTCGAGATTATTTTTCAGCTTGTTTTCAAAAAATGTTACCTTGGCAACAGAGTACTGTTCAAAGTGCAAATGATCGCAAGCAATAACACTCAACCTAAAACCATATGAGTCACAAAGATGAATTGGCTCTACAGACATGATAATTCAGATAATACAAAGATGGTCAGATATATAAATAGTTGTTTAAAACAGAATTTTCCACCATTTCTTTAGTTATATAAAAAAATCCCCTGCATTCAACTCTGCTCCTCAGTATAGAGAACCAGTCTAATTTGTTACTAACAGTAGGGAGGAATAAAGTAGCTGATCAGTAAGTCTGCTTTTAGTTTATATAATTCTAAAATATATTAGATTACTGGCACTGTCTTACGTTACTGAAAGATGTAGAGACACCTTGATAGATCATGCAACTTACACATATATAAATGCAAGTGAGACTGATATATCTACAGCAGAAACAAATTTGATGGATCCTCTTTACCGGCTAGCAAGGCTGAGTGCTGGAGATATTTGTATTATATTGTGCATTTAGTAAATTATCTCTCCCACTGGGTACTGCCTATACTAAGTATACATTGATTGAGTAGCAGTTGTTTTTTCCATTTATTAGTCCACTAACCTGCCTCTCTAAAATATTTCAGCAAAGCAGTCAAAAAAATACATTTCTTTTAAAATGCCAAATTCAGAAGTAACATGGTAAAATGGTGTTAAAAGTAGTTTTCATGTGCTTCATGATTATTAAATACCCTATTTATGTATGCATTTTATTTGTCTACAGATTTATAGGCGCTGTTGGTTAGTATTTAAGAAAGCTTCCAGCAAAGGTCCAAGAAGATTAGAAAAGTTCCCTGACGAAAAAGCTGCCTACTTCAGAACCTTTCATAAAGTAAGTATTAACATTTTTCTGTTATGGAATGTGCCACAGCCATTGCCAATCAACAACTCATAAGCCATATGGGATTTTATTGATGTTGTTCTAAACACATGTTATAATTTTAAAGTGGGATTCTAAGCAAAACTTAAAGTCCACTAATACATGACTACTCCACATACTGTGCTTGTAAATGAGGGCAGTGTGTGGATCCCTTAGTTGAAGCTGTACCCGTCAGAATGCCTTTTTAGCAGTATGGTGCCACACAGTTTTTTTGTTTTTCTTTATAGGTTCTAATGAAAATACAGCGTGGGCTATCATCAATCTAAATCTGCATTTTCCATAAATGTTCCATCCACAATGTATAATTAGTAGGTAATAATAATAATAATAATAATGTGCCAAGGTTATAGTAATAGTCAAAGGTTTTTAAGCTATTTGAAATGCTGATTAAATCACTTACAAAGGATGTGTAAAGGTTTTAGTTTATTGCAGAATCAGCTGGTCCCCTGTACATTTCCCTGATATCCTGTTTGTGGAGACACACACAACTTACTAGCACATACAAGGGTGGCTCCATAGGATCCTGCAAAGCAAATAAGCCCCCCCTCTGTGTGCTAGTAAGTTGTGTGTGTCTCCACAAACACACAGGCACAGCAAGGCAATTCACTTCCTCCCCCCCTGCTCCCCATTCCTCCTTCCTCCCTCCTTCCTTCTCTAAACTAGTAGATGGAGAGCTGCTGGAGGCTGCTCTGTCCCTTGTGATCTTGTAATGGGCAGACATTTCAGGAAGAGAGAGAGAACTGAGAGAGCTGGTGACAGTTGTTTGGAATCATGATGACTTTAAATGTGTTTGGGCAAAAAATACTTTTTGAGAGTCTAATACTACTTAATACTACTTGATTAATTAACTTTGAATTCATTCATTCAATCATTATTACTTTGATATGGTAAAAGCATATAACAAAAGAAGGGATAGAGAAAGATGGGGTTTTTTGGTGGCTCCAGAAAGAACAAGTCCAATAAACTTCAGTGTCATAGGTATATAAAAGATATAAATTTATTGAACAAATATATAATTATAATTTTTTTTTTTTTTTATCACTACTACCCAGTGTCTCCCCAATTACAATATCCTCGATTAATTCCCCATTATTAGTAATTATTAAATCTAGGATGGCATCCTAGTAATTGAAGTTGCCCATCAGCCCTACATTGCCCTCCCTCCCAGCTATTTCTATTTGGGAGTGTAGATTTGCTTCCCCCTCCTCCCCTATATTCAGAGGCTTATAGCAAATACCCACAATAAGTTTACGGCTAAGTCTTCTAGCTCTTCGGAGATGAGCTAGAAGACATAAGAGTTAAAAGAATGATTTTGATTGCCTCCTCTAGGTATGTGTAAAGGGTTACTTTGCTCCCCAGGCACACAGAAATAGACCTAAGGCTTAACAAACATACATGGTACCTGCAGTTTGACAGGATAATTAGGTTGGTCAGTTAGGGGCTCACTTTAAGACAAAGTGGGGTTGATTTACTAAAGGAGTAGAACATATTTACTTTGCAAAGTGGGTTAAGTAAAGCTGTGAATACCAAATTTCATGCAAGGAAAATTAAAAATGCTAAATTTTAGCTTGCATGTGATTGGATGATATACTAAGCTAAATGGAAATGCACCTTGCTAAGCGAACAGCCTATATACTACTTTAGTAAATCAACCCCAGTGTGCTGCTGACATTTGTAAAAGCTCTGAAATATTTATTCTGTTCTGTACTTAATACTGTGCTGCTGAATATCTCTCTTGTGGGGCTGATAAGAACAAATTACTGTTAAATTGTTCATCAGACTTTTAGATGTGTGTGACCCCTGAACCACCTCAAGGAATTCAAAGCTCTTATTGTTTCTTCAGAAAATAGTTATGTATCACACAGATTGGACACAATTTTCTGCTACAGTGAAGCAGTAATAAAAACCTTAAACCTTAGTTTCAGTTAGTTTGTACACTAAATCAAATTATATACAGTGTATATTATTTTTTTCTACAGATAACTCAAGTCCATAGTTGCTTTTTATAACATTAGCAGATATGTGCCCATGTAGTACGGTACTGTGATAAAAAGTAGGGTAATATGATACATGTTAGAGAAACACTGTAATGTGGAAAAAAGAAAATTACACTGTACATTAATGAGTCATGGACTAAACAAAAATACTGCATATTATAGCAATCAGCATGTGTATGGTATGCATGCTATTGCACCATGCAGTGTTTTGTTATAAATGTTTTATTGAAAGTTGAGCATTTCATACAAAACACAGATATTTTACCCAGGTGGTGGGAAAACAAAAACAAATAAACAATATATAATCAGAAAGGTTGAATGTTACAATTTTAGGTACATGTGTGGCAACATATCCTCAAAAATTGTCAACAAAGGCATATAGACTGTTCACTTTGCAAGAGAGCCGTACAGGGTAAGCTGAATACCCAATTATGTGGAAGGAAAATAAAAAATCTGTATTTTTGCTAGCACGTTATTGGGTCATAGAAGTCAGGAGAGCTTTACCTCATTCACCAAAGTATGAGAAATCTGCCCCTGCAAAATGCAAATTCCCTTGCAAAGTGACCAGCCAATTTGCCTTTAGTTAGTCAACCTCAATAAGTACATCAAACCTAAAGTCACGCCATCTTAGGTCAGCTTACCCCTCTCAGGCAGGAAAGCTTCAGCCCCAAATATAGGCCTCTCTTTCTGGGCACATGCAGGCCTACCTGGACAGCAGGTCTAGCAGAACTACAGTAAATAACACATCCTACCCCAGACAGGAGCCCACGGGAGAAAGGGCCACTCTCAAGGTCAACCCCAAATACTTATGTCCTTCCCCAACACCAGGAATTTAATTCCTATTGGTTGGCCAGGGAGACACAAATATTCATAATCATCATTACTGGGCCTTGTTTTATGGCAAGGGTCACATCCCAGCAGCAGGCAGAAGCAAACAATAACAGTTGGCTTAGGATACCAGTTGAATACAGCACTCAGCACAATACGTTTGTCTTAGGCTATTTGCAGCCCGTCAGAGCTAAATTTAAGGACTCACCCTGCTTAGAGTAAGGTGCCTAAACCTGATACACACCTGTATAATTGTACTTTAGGACATATTTCATATTATAGGAGTTAAAAGAAATAAAATATGTCCTAGGATTAGGGAACAGACCTATATAAATGTAGATGACTGTTGCTTTATCTTTCATGTTTGTGGTGTTTATGAATGCCCTACATTACACCAGTGGTTTGCCAAAGAAAAAACTATACTTTGATGTTGTCCCTCCAACTACATAAATTTCCTTCACTACTCTGTCACTCTGTTCACCCAATGAGTCTTAAATTGAACCTACCGCCAATCTCTTTATAACAGCAAGCAATACAAGAAGAATTCACCTCTTAAATATAATATCAATAATCAATGTGCTGCACTTCTAATAAATAGTGAATGGATTTAAATGAATAATAAATATTGTGATCAACAATCTTCAAAATATAACATTTACACCATGTAACTCCTATTGGTGCTCTAAAGCAGTGGTTCTCAACCTGTGTAACATTAGGACCCACATTTGTCCTTGGTCATTAAGTTACGACACCAGTCACACTGCAATGGAATGCACGGCATTGCAGTACCGGGCATTTGGGTGCAGGCGATCCAACTGTGCGTGGGAGGTTCATTTGGGGTGTCATTCAAATTAATAGCAATGCACCTTCCACACCAGAACACGCAGTAGGTGCAATTGCGTGGTAGAGTGCATTATTCGCATGGGACTGTGTGATTAACGCATTTGTACCAGTGTGAACGGACCCTCAAAAACCCTGACAGACACACACAACCACAGACATTCTCACACATACTCCCAAAATGTTTTAAATGCTTTTTTTCAATGGGCTGCTGTGCTGTGATTGAGCTCCATCCATATGTGCATTGCTTTCACAGCTCCCTTGCACACCCTGCAGAGGTGCCAGGAGCCAGAATGTGCCGTCAGTCCAGTCCAGACACCTCTACAGGGCACATGTGTGAGCTGTAAGCAATGCACATATGGATGGAGCTCCCTTATGGCCATACTTCCAGCCCACCCCACCTCAAGCTGACACACGGGGCAAGGCAGCATATTTTGAATACCTGCTCGGCACAAGAACTGACAGTGCTGCGCTAGGGGAGGCTGAGGAGTCTCTCAATTAGAAGGAAGGCATGTTGCGACCCACTGAACATGGGGTCGCGACCCACTTTTGGGTCATGACCCACCAGTTGAGAACCAAGGCTCTAAAGCACTATATCATGTCCATATACAGCATCCATCCATATTCATGTGTTCCAAATAATTAATAAAAATGATATATAAAATAGACAAATCCAAAAGCGTTTTGAATATCTCAAGTGCACCACACTTATTCCATCCATAGTAAAAGTTGTGCAGGTTTTAAGAACTATCACTGTGGATGGAAAAAGTGTGGTGCACTTATTTTATTTTTTTATTAATTACTTGGAGCACATAAATATGGATGGACACTGTATATGGCATGGACATGATATAGTGCTTTAGAGCACCAATAGGAGTTACATGGTGTAAATTTTATATTTTGAAGATTGTTGATCACAATATTTATTATTCATTTATTGACATTGATTAATTATTGACAATCTGTTCACCCACAGAAGCAAGAAGAAAAAGCTGAGTGTAAGTTTTAAGTGACACTCGATTAGGTTTAAACAGGACTAAGTATTCTCTCCCTGCCCCCAAGTGATAGCAATGTTACCTGGCAATTGGCTTATCAGGCACCCATAACTGTATCACTGGAGGAAGAGTAGCGAGTCCAGGGGCGGCCGCCCCGGGGCCTGAGCCTAAAGGGGGGCCCAGTATCTGATATAACACAGCCCCGGGGCAGATATGGGGGGTCCCGCCGTTGTCCGTCCGTCGGATAGCATCGAATCGGTATCCAGCGGGCCCCCCCCCCCTCTCTGCGCCGGGAGTGTCCGATGATCACATTGGTATCCGGCAGCCGGCCGGCCCCCTCATCTCTGCTCCTGGAGTGTCAGATGATCCGACACTCCCGGTGCAGAGATGAGGCCGCTGGATACTGCGGAGGGAGTAACCGGCAGGCACTTCAGGGGGCAGCCCTGGGCCTCGGCTGTGAGGACCCAGCAAACAGTCGTCTGAGTACACGGGCACGCTGTCTGAGATGGACACACACACACTGGTGTGTTTTTCTGCAGTCTCCCCACCAGAAAACAGCCAGAAGAGGTGAAGGTAAGTTATAAAAATAAAATCATTATTTTTTGTAGCCCAACTGATGGGCATGCTGTATAAAGTACAGCTGGTATTTGTAGAGCTATATAGCAGGTCCCATTCTGCATTGCAGCAATGCAGAATTGGACCCTCTATAAAGGACTACAAATCTCAGCAGTACTTTATACAGCAATGCTATTTTTCCAACTTTTTTTCTGTGGTTGCTACAGGGTATTTGGGTTGGGGGCTTGTGTTTTTTTTTGGGGGGGGGAGGGGTTCCCCCCCCCAAAAAAATCTTGCACCAGAGCCCTTAGTTCCCTTGGTCCGCCAATGAGCGAGTCATATGCTTTCCATACCCAGAAGTACCAGGTATTTTGTTTACAACCAACTAAACCTAAGTGGCGGGCAGGAAAAGGAAAAATTGTTGCAATGTGCAATGTGGTCATTTATGTGAAAAAAGATGTCCCTGAAGGGTACACAGACTGCAAAAAAATCCTGACAAAGGTTCTGATCCTCCCCCTCACTGTCTGAAAAAATAAAACATTGATGTTAAGCTTTAATCAGTTCTGAGTCACTGGCCTAAAATAAGATTGCAGGAGAGAAAAGTTAGAGATATTTTTCATAATTTTTTAATTTATAGGGAATTCTTTTTTCTCCAAGAAGGAAACAGTTGAGCAGAATTACATTGACAGCAATCAAAAAGGTACATCATAATCTCCTATAGCAAGCAGAACAAATCTACGCTAAACCGTGTGGATGAAGGAATCTCCCACTGGGCCAAGCTTCGGTATTCTGCTAGTTGAGCCTGCTGTCAAAATACCTGAACAATCTGATTGGATGCAGGCATTGTTCAAGTATTTTGAGAGCCTGCGGGGCTGACTAGGAAGACACTGCTAGTAGATACTGTTACTTTTTTCCATATGACCATAGGAAATCTGCAGATAATCTATAGGTGTATAGCCAGCTTTAGGCAGCATAGCCTAATTTGTTGACTTGTATATGTGATAATGGTTTGACCCTCTGTGCCTACCATGTGCCCTCTCTTTTCTTGTGATATTGACATTATAATCTGTTTGGACATATTAAGACAATATGTTCTGCAATACAAGTCTGTTGTCTGTTGTTACTCAGGAATAATAAAACTCTTGATGTCAATCAGTTTTGTGCTTGTGTTTTGTAAGTTGATTGATCCATCTCTGGAGTTTCTTTATAGTAGAAACAAGAAACTGCTAAACTTCAAATCATAAGGAGGGGGCAAGAAACGAGTAAAGGAACAGTGTAGAAAGGACAGGGAGTATGCCACAAGGTGGGGATACAGGCTCTGCCATAGAAAGAGAACTATATCTGGTGTCAAGGTGTCATCCTAATTCCAGAGCAATACCTATGTTCCTTAATGGCGAATGTAAGGCCCTCTATAACCTTAAAGGCATGTAGCCTGGTGAACCACTGTGCTCTGGTTCTCCGACTGATGCCAAGAATACATGCCCTGGATGCATTAACTAAAAAGTGGATGAGTAAGAGTTCTTACAGGTCTTCTTTAGAAATGTATTGTGATGGAGAAGAAAGAAGGCAGGGTCACAGGGGCATGGAAGTCTATAAACCTCTAATGAGTAATGAGTGTGACTGTTTGCCAGGAGGTTTGGAACTTGGGGCATTCCAGAAAAATATGGAAGATAGACCTCCCTGCATCTCCAGCTTTTGTTTGAAATTGAAGGATGATGCTGTGCTGGGCAGTGGGAACCCTGTGCCATCGGGTGAGCAGTTTGTAACAACCTTCTAGTAAGTATTACTGATGGAGGATTTGTAGGATTTGAGCTGGGGAGAAGCTAGTCTTCAATTCTTTCCCTCATTTCTGAATAAAGGCATTAGATAAGTCTGGGGGGCAGCTGAAAGAGTGGAACATGTTGCAGTTGCAGTAGCCTTCAGAAACTCAGGGGAGAGTAAGTGAGGTCTTGGCATGTCCTCTATGGTTGGCGAACAGGAAGCAAGTGGTAAGCAAGCGTACAACTCTCCTTAGGAACTGGAAACTGGTATCAGACATCCCTGCTGAGAATTGCAGATGGCCCAGGACTGGGCACATGGAAGAAAAAGGGGGGAACGGAGAAATGTCAAAGCGTGGGGCATATTTATTGAACACTGCTAATATTGGGCTTATAGTAGAGTGGTCATGTATGTGGAATGGTATATCTGTAGTGCACCATGGGAGGTGTTGGCGGGGAATGTCAGCAATAGTCTGTTCTACCCCTATCCATCAATTTTGTGAGTTATGTCTGCACCAGTCAAGTACCCTGTTCAGGTGTGAGGCAACATAGTAAAAGGATAGGTCAGGGGGTCCAGTTCCCACTCTGGACATAGGCAAATGTATCGACTGTATCAGAGAATGGACAGTATCAGAGAATCTAAATAGATTACATAACTAGTTATGTGCATAGACTAAATGTAAAAATACTGGTATTTCTACCCTAAAGAAGAATACAGAATCTGTAATGGAAGTGCCTGGGAGCAGATACTGATGAGCATATTCATTAAGAATATTACATCTTTTGAACTAAGAAAAAGGTCCCAATGTCTAACTGTTTAGGTCTGTTTGTATGTGTCGTATGTGTCTCTTAGATTGTAAGCCCTCATGGGCAGGGCCCTCCTTACCATCTTGTCTTGAATTGTATTATAATTATAATGTCTTCCCTATATTGTAAAGCGCTGTGCAAACTGTTGGCGCTATATAAATACTGTATAATAATAATAATGAGTTTCAATAGTGGCAGAATGTTCAGAGTGAAACAAGGCTTCCAGACAGGCATGTACATGGATATGTAATTGCAGAGGGGGGTCAATTTAAAAGGAAACGTTTCCTGAAGATATTAAATCTCCTGATCTGGGACGGTGACATTTAAGGCTCAGATTTGTCAAATTTTATATTAATTTTGACAAGATTCTGTAAATTTTAAACTCATTCATGAGACTGTGTAGGGGTGCGCAAGAAGAAGTTCTAGTGGTCTTTCTTCACAATTAGGGAAAAGGGTTACGCCATTTCTAGCTAACCTCAGTTGATCTAATGTGGCATTTTCTACATGGTGTAGCAAAAAACATCTGCAGTGCTTGGATGGTAACGCTGTAGAAACTGAACTGACCTTTGAGCTAGGCCTTATAAATAATTTTCTTCTTTATAGTGTAAAAGTTGAGACTTCACAGGACATCTCTTGGAGGGTTATGCGGCAGGTTTTGGGTGTGTGTAGCTCCAGTGCTGCTGTTGATGGTTTCTTGAGGAGTATATTTAAAATTAATGCAATGGTAGTGTTGATGCCTAGGACATTTGTGGCTTAAGCAATGCTTCTTATCCTCAAATTATTGTAGTGACTCATATTCTCTCCATCTTCAACGTGCCGATGGGGGGATTGCAAATGGTGGTTATAGGATATACATGCAGTCTGCAGGGATTTGACATGTTCCTCCAAGACAGAGGAGGTCGTTTCTAGTGTGAAGACCTCTGTTTTTATACACCAGATGTCCTGCCTGAGCTCCTCTACCTTCTTCTTTAATGCCCCTCTATACTTGAAGCTAGAGCCTCCAGGTTTGCCATAGTTGGTAGGAACGGTAGGAGGTTTCTAATATTATATTATTATAATATATATATTATATATTATAATATATTATTATAATGTTCTGACCCTTTGGGTGATTCTGCACATAATTTCCATTGCTTGGTGATGGGGAATCTGGAGGAAAGGAGAACCCTTGTGACAGTCTTATCCGTTGGGGAAAGTATGCCCCATTTGTGGAGAGTACTTGGGCTGTGTGTTGGGGCCCTGTGTGGCTTTAAGTCAGCATCTTGGATGTGGCACATGGTCCTGAAGCTTGGGGGCCAAAATAGAGCTGCAGCACTGAGCTTTTAGCTTCCCTAGTGGTGGAGGGTTCATGGAAGTGCTTCTGTGTGGGAATTCTGCACAAACCAGCAGGTAAGACCGAGTCTGTTGTTAGGCCCTTAGGACACAAAGCTCTGTGTCTCTGCACGCCCATTGTCATCAACTCCCCCGCAAAGAGATGTGTTTAGACCTATGTTATACACTTGTTGTATGTCAGAGATATAAAGTATTAAAGCTAACACACCAGCACGAAAGCCATGCTGTGAGCATTGTTGCAGCCGTGGAAGCATCCCTGTTTCTCTTAAGATTGGTTTACTTGGCAAGTGGACCTGTGCTTTAAATAAATATTTTACTAACTATGAAAGTTGAAACTTCCAATTACATTGTAAAGAAGCCACCTCTAGACCACTACCTGGGCCCATCCCATTCTGTGATTTAAGATTGGGACATCACAGTAATAGGCAGCAAATAGTGAGGCACAGGTGTTGAGAAGGAGCAGAGTCAGCTAGCCAAAATCGTAAAACATGAAAATGGGGAGCTCATACTTCAGGTGCAGTACAGAGTGCAGACTTTTTACAGGACTAAATGGAGATTACAGCATGCATACAGGGGCCTACTGGAGAAGATTCTGACATGAAGCACAGCTAAGATCTCCCCAGATTGGGAATAGGTGAGTATAAGACTGGCAGCAAATGTATAGAGGAGTTATAGCTATAGGTGTAAGTACAGTTACTGTTCTGTCCCCGCTATACATATCCTGTGATCTGTGTGTAACTCGACATGCCGCTAAACCCTCCTTTTCTGCAATAAGCCAGACTGAATGTAATCTTGATGCTTTATCAACAAAACAGGGTGGGATGAAACTGGTGAGAAAAGAACATAGAAACCAGAAATCAACATGTAAAACAGGTAAATATAGTGACAGCTTGTAAATACAGACAGGAAGCCCAGTTCTACCAGTGATGCTGCCTCAGAGGGAATTTGGACGCTTTCCTCCAGACACGTGCTTAGAATGGTAGTGGATCATCTTCCTTAGTCTGTAAAATAAAGTATGACTCCCAGAATGCATCTGTTTCTTTCTTCACAAGCTAAAGCATGCTGGGAACTTTATTAAAGCAAAACAGTCCTGGAGCTGCTGCAAGCAGAGATATTTCCCTTCAGCTCCATCTTAAGTCACAGTTTCAAACTTTAGCCTTAAAGTTTCTGTAAACTTTAGAAAATATGAGTGTTTAAAGTTCATAATTTTCAAAAGAGAGTGCACATGGCACATACCATGATTAATTCTCTTACAAAATGTATGCCAGCTCAGTTCACTTGTTGTCTTGAATGCAATGCTGTAATTAGGCAAGTATATTCAACACTCATTCGTAAACTGGCAAAGTGTCATCAAATGGTAAATTACAAGCACAGGCAAATAAAATCAGCTTGCAGTGAAGTAACAAGCAAATGTAATAAATAATGTTATTGTAACTTATTATTTTTGACAAAGCATGTTGTCATGAGAGCCTGGATGAATTTTTATTCTGCAGAAAATAAACATAAGTCTTTCTTGTTCAAGGTAACCGAACTGCACAATATCAAAACTATAACACGGCTGCCTCGAGAGACCAAGAAACATGCAGTAGCAATTATCTTTCATGATGAGACTTCAAAGACATTTGCCTGTGAGTCAGGTAAGCAATTACTAGAATATTTGCTGTACATGACGTTTCAGCTTGTTGACCTGCCATTTGTTTGTGTTATTTTGTTATTTTAATGCCACGTCAATGGTTGTTTAATGATGTCATGTACATACTCCACATGTTTTACTTGACTTCTAACTGTGGCACTTATCAGAAAACAATATTATTATAACGACTATTTAGAGCAAATCTGTGGCTGGATAAAAAATTTAAACCGATGCTAGGTAGATCATGGAGGCCCTACCAAGTACCTGCTTGCACATTCCTATGTGTACTGTAAAGTAGCCACCCCTCCAAGCTAGAATACAATCTCAATATAAATTAGCAAATTAAACCTAAGATTGTAGTCCATCACTGGTAGCTACCAAAAAAAGTAGCCACCCCCCAGAAGGAAGGACAGTGTCAGCATGAATTCGGTGATGATTTGAGGATCTACAGCTGAGTGATATACAAATAAGCTATAGTTTTTCTTTAAATGGTTAAAGTACTTGAATGCATTTTTAAGATTAATCTCCTGAGTTTCGTTTCACTTCAATGATGTAAAGGACAAGGTGCCTAACACAGTTGGTCAAAAGTGAGGTTTGTTGCCCTCATTAGTACACTTAAAAGTTGATTTACTAAAGGCAAATAGGCTGTTCCCTCTGTAAGGGAATTTTCACTTTGGAAGGGAATTTAGTGAATGAGGTGAAGCTCTGCTGACTTTGATCATTCAATCATGTGCAAGCAAAGATACTGTGGGGTCTATTCACTAAGCTGCCGTAGGCAGCCGAGTGAATGACCGACCTGAAGCGAAGTGAGCCGAACGCTGTTTGGCTATTCACTTCAGGCTGGTACGGCTGATTTAAATCGTATATTGGCTGAAATCAGCCATACATCGGGTGGCTGCGCGTGGCTTTGGGTCGGCCAAACATGCTCAGCATGTTCGGCCGCACCGGAGTGCAGAAGGAGTTCGACTTAGCCGATCCATTCGACTAAGCCGAACCTCCGGCAGGCTACTCGCTGCTTTTCGATCTATTCTAATAGATGCCGAACAGCAGTGAGTGAATAGCCGAATGCCGCTGAGCGGCTCGTGGGACCGAGCAGAACAGAAAAATAGTTTAAAAAGTAGAAAAAAAATAATAGAAAACGATTGTGCGGAGCTAGCAGTGACAGCTAGCTCCGCCCAACTGTTTTCTATTGGCCGGCGGTTCTGCTGCCGTCAAAAAAAAGAAGAAAAAAAACAAAACATTTTCACCATGGGAATGCATTGCTAGATTCCTATTGGCTATTTCAGTTTGCAATAGCCAATAGCAAACTAGCTATGGTATTCTCTGCTACCCTCTGCCCTCTGCTGCTGTCAATCACTAGTGGGGACCTGATGGAGAACTGCAGCAGTGGGTGGATGCAATAGCTAGTTTGCTATTGGCTATTGCAAATTGAAATAGCCAATAGGAATCTAGCAAGGCATTCCTATAGTGAATTTTTTTTTTTTTATTATTCTGACGCCAGCCAACGGCTCGGTGTCAGAATAAAAAAGAAAAAGCAGTGTTTTTCTCCTGGGCGGCTGGGAGCGGGAGACTCCCGGAGCGCCCGGGAGAGTTAGGCTGTCTGGAGATCAGTGTCCCTGGTTAGCTGGTAACCAGGGACGCTGATCTCTCTGCAAGAGGCTGGAGCCAGCCGTAACATTACGGCTGGCTCCGCCCAGCTGTCAGAAGCAGGCTGTTGGCTGGCCAATGGCCGGCCGCTTGTCCAGCTTCGGCTTTCACCTCGGCTCAGTCGAGCCAAAGCATATGCCTTCGGCTCGACTGAGCCCTCCAACTGACTTCGGGAGCTGTATGGGCTATAGTGAATAGCCCGTACAGCAGCCCTTTGGTTCTACTGAACCGAAGGGGTCCTGGGGCCGAAGCTAGCCAAAGGATCAGCCGAAGCTACGGCTAGATCCTTTGACTACTTCATGAATAGACCCCTGTGTTGTTTTTTTTTCCTTGCATGTAATTGGGTATTATTCACAAAGAGATTTCCCTTGCAAAGTGACCTATTTTCTTTTAGTAATTAACCCCATAGACACTGTTTGTTTGTTTGTTTTTCACACAACCTTTATAGAAAACGTTCAGGCAAATGCACAGGCTAGGCAGGGCCAAGATTAGAATGTGTGATTAAGAACATAAGAAATAAAAGTGCAAAGGTAATGGAATAAGGAATCCAAGAAACATTTCAGCATCTAAGTATTTCTTTAATTTTACACAAGCATCTAACAGCAAAAGAAAACTAAATTATATGCATTTGTGCAGCATATTCCTATGTTCCTCGGCTCCATCTAGTGGCAGGAATGTACTGGGAATATCTTTTGCACAGCTATACACTGTTCAAATGCCGCATATATCAGCCCCTTGTTGTTTCTGTGATTTAAACGTGTCCCAGCATACCACATACTTGTGTTTTTCCACACAAATCTAAAAGCGTCCTTAATTCAAGTTTTTTTTGTTACTGTAAAATGTTACAGTGAGATAACTTGGGTATCTCCATACAAAATCAGGAAAAAGTTATTGGTGTAGCATTCTACACCCCAGTCCAACATTTGTGTCACACTGCATTTCTGGAGTGTTTTCACCAGCAGATTAGTGGCAAGTTTTCTCCTTGCCATTTGCAAGCAGCAATGTCTTCCTAGTACAAGTGAAAATGATAGTAGTGGCTTATATTTTCTGTTTCCACTTGTTTTCATGACCATATTTCGGCATTCCTCTAGAGAGAATATTCAGCATCTTCACTGACAAGTGTACCATCTGTTTTTCTACTCATCACTATGCTGCCATTTTTAATATATGTGCAGCTCTGTTTGCATATATATTTACATATATATATATACACATTATTGGGTACAATTATATAAATACATATGTTGTATATATTGTATTGTATTCTATATGTACAGATACAGTCTTTAGATTTCTGCTGATGCTTTATATCCTTAAAAACAAAATTGCATTCTGACTACCAAAAAAAAGACCTTTATTTACAGCAAAAAAATGTTTTTCCCCACATCCCCCCTCCCCAAATGGATATGGAGGTAATCAGTGTGCTTGATCAGAGGTAGCAGAGGGCAGGGGATGCATTAAGGGTCTAATAGATTTGTAATGTTTCCCTAAAGAGCACCTGTTACCTTCCCACTGCTATCACATAGGAGGCTTGTCAGCCCCTTAGTGACAGAAATAAATTTTAATGTGTAAACAATGATTGAGCAACACATATTAGTTATTACCGCGCATGCCAGAGTAAGATAAATACTTTTAGGTCTTTCATTTATGGTAGACTGATGAGCTGCAAAGCATCACCTTTTAATAATGTTGGGTACCATAACGTTTTGGTGTTTAATGGGTTGACATACTTGGTATCTATTTACTAAACACAACCTCATATTTTATTTTGCACAAAAATTGGGGTTTATATTGTGTTTGTGTGCGCCTAAATTCATTGTAAGTTATTTTCTAGCCACAAACACAGATTTTACCATGTGTGTTAACAAACATTGATCCGGTAGTGTAGTGGTTAATGTCATTACAGAAAAATATACAAAAAAAGTACAGTAAGTAATATCCCTGTCATCCAGTGGTAAAAATCCATTGTTGTGATCATTGTGACTACTGGTGGATTTACATTTGGGAGCATTATTTACATTTATTTTGATTTTTTCTGCAATATTAAAGGATTGTTTTATGGTGTTTATGTTTATTTACATTTGACTTTTTTGGTTTTGTTCTTTTTTGTTCTGGTAATGTAAAATAAGTAGTACTAATGTACCCCTTTACTTATTTCCCTGGGAGGTGACAAATATCTGGGGACCCATTTTATGTAGGGGGCTTCCAGATTCCTATAAGCCCCCCCACAAATCCCCACATCCCTCAACATTGGGACACGATGACTTGCAAGGGACAGGGGCTTTGTTGCCCCCTAATGTTAAAAGGAATGTGGCCTGATATGGTACAAGAAGGGGTGGCACACCCTTACCACCCCCCCTCCCCATTTCTGGCTACCTAGGACTACATCATATTATCCCACAACATGCATGTTAATGCATTTCCCAGGCATGTTGTTTAAATGATTTGTGTATTTTTAATGTTGCCCTTTAGGTTGCATGAAAAGGCCCTCTCTCCAATGAATGATAAAAAAAAACAATGGTGCATGTCCCCCATGACAGTATCCAGTTACCCATGCCCTTTTTTCAAAAATATCTCACCTATTAGTCTTGAAAAAGGCCTTACAAAAATGATTAGTTTTGCTTCCTGTAGATGTCTGTTGGGTTTGGCGCTAAGTTCAGGGTTCATGGACTTCCCACTGGCCAAGTGTTTTTGCTTTGTTGAACAGATACTGACCTGTTGCCCAACTAGAATGGTGTATGCACTAAATATATTTTAACATGTAATAGTTTATCATTTCTATATTTACTGTACTTATTTACTTTAATGATTTCACACCACAGTTGTAGAAAATGTTTTTTGTCTGGTGCTTGTTACCTGATATAAAAAAATAAATAAAACAAATAGTTATTTTTAGTACAGGACATGATAAATACATGTAAACAGTATAGTTTTGATATTTTAGTCCTGCATTGTTGCGCAGAAAGGGTTTTCTGTTTTACAGTTAATTTGTATTTCTAACACATTAATTTTCCTCTGACAGTTTTCTGACCCCCATTAACAGCATACCTGTATCATGTATGCAACTGAAATGTAATAAAGCCAGACACAATCAGGAAGCTAGCATTTTCAAAAGAGGGCAACCTTTGACAGCCGTGACTTTTGTCAAGACAGCTATTTTAAAGTATAAGTTGACTTTTAAATCAAAGTCCACTATATGACCCCCTCTACTTCTTGAGAAAAGAAGTAAATATAACTGCAGACTACAGATCAGGCAAGCAGCTAAAACAGATTGGTAAAGGTGGGTAATTTACCATTTATCTGTAATGCTAGCACTGAGGCATGCTCGGTAACGTATAGATTGCCAATCCTGAGAGACTGTGAATGCTGCTCGGCCATTGGCAGACCAGTTCAGTGTAAAGAGGGGCAACGTACTGTATGGTCTGTAGTTAAACTTACTGACCTGCTCAGAAAAGGCAAGGAGGGCTATATTGGGCATGTTTACTGAGAAGTAAACCTATACTTTATACTACTTTTCAAAAGAAATGCTACTACAGTCATATGTTACTACAGCATCCAAGAGCGAAACTCATGCTAATAAAAGGCAATTGAAATAGAAGTAAAACTGCAGTTTTATGCAGTAGACAGCTGCTGCCAATTAGCTCAGATCTGGACCATCATATCAGGCTAAGCAGAACAGAATTTTCAGTGCTTAAATGGAATGACAAATCTTTAAAGTTTATTGTTCTATACATTAGCTGTGATTGCAGCCTTCTACGGTATACCATCTACATCAAAATTCATATTGAGACAGATGTTAACTACAACTCCGGTGATCATAATAAAGGAAACTAAAGCATACTGAAAAGTCAAATAATTTGTTATCATATGGCTCATTTTCAACTGCAAGTAACTAATAATATGTACTACCTGTAGAAGTAAAGACAATAACATCAGATAAAAAAATGAGAGCCTGACAGAACCAAATTCATCAACCTTTGTGTTAAAAGGACTCTGTCCCATTGCACAACCAATAATCTGTATTGTATATGAACTACCCACATGAAATTACCCACATGGAGCTGTCTTTTGTTTACAATATAGCCCTACATAAGATAATAAAAGCACTCCGTCACCTCAGATATATCAGTGTATTAAACAACTTCTCAGCCTCATGTCTGCTAATAGATATTGTATAGGAAGATATGTCATCACCATCATGTTCTATAAACAAAATAATGGTGACATCTCTTTGCACAGGTTCAGCCCCTTCACAAATGGTTATGTTTGCACAAACTAAAGTATGAATGTACTTTTGTAGGCTGAATGGTATCTTTTTATGTACACAGAGATACTACTCAACTGTATAGACCACCAAACCGAAAAGCAGGAGTAACAGTGAGTCAAATGACTCCTCTCAAACAGCTTCTCTCAAATGACTCTCCTTCTCTTCCCTGCACATTCTTCTCCATGCAGGAATTTTGTTAGATACAACAACAGATGTCCAGAAGTAGTTATAGAGGGGCAAATAAGGGAAAAGGAAAAACAACTTATAAGTGTATAGCAAGAACATTGTAAATTCCAACTACTTAGCGCTGTGATAATGAGCAGTGACAGGGCCGGATTTACTCTCCCTGCCGCCCCAAGGCCAGGTTCTGCGATGCGCCCCCCTCCACCCGCCGACTCCCCCCTTCCCATCAATGGTAAATGGCAACCAGAAGATGGCAGGGCGGCAGGGTTAGTGTCAATTTTTTTGACTATTTTTTTATTTTTTACTTTTTTATCACTTTTAATTTTTTAATTTAATTATTTCTTTTTTGTTTTAATTTTTATTTATTTAATTATTTTTTTATCAATTTACATTTTTTTTCACCTAACTTTTTTGCTATCACACAGGAGAAAACAATCCCCTGTGTAATAGCAATTGGAGGTGACAGGTTCTCTTAATTGACCCTGTCACCTCCAATACAGGAGTTCTAGCACAGCACTGTGCTAGAACTGCTGTGACAGGTGAGAGAGGAAGAGCACAGCTCTCCCCTCTCACTGTCTGCACGGAGCGGCAGGGTTACTTTTAACCCTGCCGCTCTGCTCGCTGCAGTGAGGAGAGACTCGGCGTCGGAGGATGGAACCAGAGGAGAGAGGTAAGTGCAGGGGGGAGGGGAGGACGGACGGACCGGCTGCACACTGTTTACATGTGATCTCAGCGACATCGCCGAGTTCACATGTAAACTAAAAATTGGCTGCCTCACACTACATTCAGTCCTGCTTGTGCAAAGCAGGACTGAATGTAGAGAGGGCAACTTCCCCACAAGGACACCACTGCCGCCACTCTGCGCCCTGCCGCCCCGAGGCCGGGCCTCGTTGGCCTTGTGGGAATCCGGGCCTGAGTAGTCATGCTTAAATAGAAGATGTCCACAATATTTGAAGATACAATTTAATACAACAGAAAACACAAATCTTTGGGACAATAACAATTTTACTCTTTGTCCAATCACAGTTACATAGTTACATAGTATTTGAGGTTGAATAGAGACATAAGTCCATCAAGTCCAACCTGGTGTGTGTGTGTATAGGTCCATGAGTGTTCTCGTTGGCTATATTTTGTGATGAACTATGTGTTTTATTATCGGTGTCAAACTCGTTTCCCTCCTGAGTGTATACTGAGGAGAAAAAAGTGTTCAGCACTTCGGCCCGCTCCTTGTCGTTTGTGACCAACTTCCCATTTTTGTCCTTTAATGGGCCTATCTGCTCCTTTCTCCCCTTTTTACTGTTTATATATTGGTAAAAAATTTTGTTTTGTTTTTTACAATATGTGGCAATATGCTTTTCGCACTCTATTTTAGCTGCCAGTATTGCTAGTTTGCATCTTTTATTACATTCTTTGTAGTTAACGAGCAACAATGCCATCGCCTCCATCTTATAATTTATAAATGCCACTCGCTTTTCCCTTATGTGATGCTTTACAGTTTTATTAAGCCATACAGGTTTTGTTTGTGATCTTTTACTTTTATTACCCAACGGTATGCATTTGGCAATGGCAATATGTAAGGTGTTTTTAAAACATTCCCATTTTTGGTCCGAGTTCAGTTGGTGAAATACATTTTCCCATTTGATGACCCCCACCAAGTGGCGCAGTTTATCAAAGTTAGCCCTTCTGAAATTAAGGGTTCTTGTCCTACCAGCCTGCTTCCCTATCCTGTATCCAATATAGAAAGTAATCACATTGTGATCACTATTTCCCAGTGTCTCCCCAATAACAATATCCTCAATTAACTCCGCTTTATTACTAATGATTAAATCTAGGGTGGCTTTTTTCCTAGTTGGGACCTCCACCATCTGGTCCATGAAATTGTCACGCAACATGTTCAGAAAGGGGCCCGCCTTTGTTGAACTTGAGGTTCCATTAGCCCAATTTATGTCTGGGTAATTGAAGTCGCCCATCACGACTACATTGCCCTCCATCCCAGCTATTTCTATTTCAGACTGTAGATGAGCCTCCCCCTCCTCCCCTATATTTGGTGGTTTATAACAAATACCCACAATTAGTTTGCGACGATCGTCCGTCATGTCCAGTTCCAGCCATAAGGATTCCACATCCTCCCCACTATTTGACGTGATGTCGTCCCTTATATGCATATTTAGATTATTTTTAAAATAAATGCATACCCCCCCCTTCTCCCACCTCTGTCCCTCCTGAACAGGTTGTACCCCTCTATGTTGGTGGCCCAATCATGTGCGCTGTCTAGCCAGGTTTCCGCTATTCCCACTATATCGAAGTCCTCTTCGAGTATCATAAGCTCAATCACAGTGTTTTTTTTAAAACTGAAGCAGTGTATCTCTATTATTATTAGTACAGCATTAAATGTATTTTTTAAATGCAAGCAATGTAAATACCTGGATTTGATCTGCTGTCAGCCTCTTGCAGTTCCTATATAGCGGTACTGGGGAATGAGTAGAAGTAGCAGTATAAGAAGCCAGTTAGAAGCATGCTGAAAGCAGAGTGATATAGAGGTGACCTCGTCACTGTGCTGCTTCATCCTACACTGTCCAGTAACAGGCTCCTGGACAACCGGGCCCAGATGAAGTGGATTGGACGATGCTGACTATCAGACTGAGGATCTAGTAGCAAAAAAAGTACTGAAGGGGTTTGCATTGAAAATAATTATTGCAGCAAACACTGTGTTTAATATTTTATCCTTTAACTGGCTATTCATTTTTATCTTGCTGACTGGAGGCCTGCTTTAAGGACTGAGCATTTTACTTCTATAAAACCTTAACCTGTTATAGTTGCTTATTAAACCCTCAAATTATGTGTTTCAGCGTAATCCTCTCTTAGACACAACATAAAACACAGAAAAAATTTTTGTCACTACTTATATATTTATTACATTCAGATCAACAGACCCACACAATGATTCCAAGTTACCTGTCCATAGATGTGTAGAACTATTAAACAGCACTAACCATAAATATAATGTTGAAACACTGCATTGTTCAGAGTGGACAGCTATTTTCCATACAGACCGCCAGTTATCTGAGATCAGTGATAGATGTTGATCAGATTAAAGTTGTTGATAGGATCTGCACAAATACAAGTGTGGCAATGCATTTTGTGGTTTCCTGATATCACATCAAATTCACAACCCCAGTATTATTTTCTGTGATGAAGTATATAGATTCATTGAGAAGCACTGCTATTGGGGTATACTTTATAACCTTCATAATTATTCAGTTATTTTTCAGTCTATAATTTCCTATAAGCACTATTCATTTGTCCATCTTAGTGTCAAACATATTAAGGGAAACATTTCAGTATTACTAAATCACACTGGGGGGAATTTATTGGAACTGGAGCAGACAAAGGTGTACGTTTAATAAACCGTGAGTGTGATAAGCAGTGAGAAGGCTTTTCTCACCTTAGCAAAGTGAAAAGTCTAGAAAATGCTGTTTAATAACCTGTGATAACCTGTTTGTCGCGCGATATGGCGCAAATGCTTGCATTGAGCAAGCTGGAACGCGGCAAAATCCGCTACAAAAAGGGTCCTGCTGTAGCGACGCACGACCGGCGACAGCAGGACCCTTTGCCCCATTGCCATGCATTGGAGAGCGATATCGCGCGGTAAATAGCCGCGATATCGCAGGAATTAGCGCGCGATAAATTGCTCAGTGTGAACGGGGCCTAAACGGCCGGACAGCGAACGGAATGCGGGTGGGCATTTTTAAATGTCCTAACCCACCCCGCTCGTGACCGCCGCTAGGCCACGTGCGCGAACGGGAAATTGGCTTTGAATGTAAACATCCAGCGTTGGCTGTTTACATACAAGTGTTCAAACGTCTGTAGAGACGTCCAATCACTTGTAATATGCGTGCGTTTGTGCGCCCCCCCCCTCCGTTGCCGCTGGCGATCCCGAGCTCCGCTGTGCCCGGACAAACTACAGTGTAGACAAGCTGCGGTGCGGTGCGAAGTGGAAGGTTGGGTTTTTTTCCCTTTGCTTCGCTTCGCCTGCTGTGTGTCACAGCCTTGAGAGGGAAAAGGAGGGAAGTCTGTCTTCCCTCATGAGAGTGACAGTGGCAGTTGTGATCTGCTGAGTAAAGGTAACTCGTGATAAAGCTAGTTTTATCACAGTTTATTAAACGTACACCAAAATCTGAAGCAGCTGTGCATGGCAACCAATTTGAAAATGTAATTTTCAAATTTTAGCTGAACAAACTGAGAATAGAAGATGATTGGTTCTTGTGGGCAACTGCTCCAGATTTTGTCTGCTCAAGTTTTGAAAAATCCCCCCACCGTTGTTGTTAGTTAAAAAGGACTCTTTATGGCCATGAGCTTCAAAACTTCCAAGCTCCTTCCTGTGATCTAAAGCCTAGGCAAAGATCAAATGGAATCTTTCTGTGGGTGTTTCATGATATTCAAGACAATTAGCTAGACACTGTCTGGTAGGTTTGCATTGAGATAAGGGGATCAGCAAGAAACAATAACTGAGTAGCATTACAAAGCAGGAAGTAGAGCCTTCATACGTAATGCTTAATTATGGTTACTCCATATATGGTCATATATGGTTATATAATTAAAACGTGAGCAAAAAAAGTTTTAACATATTTACAATACAAT
The DNA here is from genome assembly GCF_000935625.1 of Nanorana parkeri. Lineage (NCBI taxonomy): Eukaryota > Metazoa > Chordata > Amphibia > Anura > Dicroglossidae > Nanorana > Nanorana parkeri. Next base: position 300,445 of record NW_017306402.1, on the reverse strand, counting down.
TATATCCATTAGGTGACCTTTCGTGTATCTAAAAAAATTATAAAAATGTCAGCTCCTTTGTAAATATGAGCAGCTCATTTTACTACTCAGTATTTTGACAACTCAAAAGCAACACAATAATAATTATGATAAATGTAAAGTTCAGCAAGGCAATGTGTTGTATGACATTTAAGTTAATCTGTACATACTTTTCAAAAATACAGTGAACCATTTTGTCATTTGACATGAAAATAAATACATTTTAAACCTGTCAATAAACATAAGAGGACAGAATTATGTGATTGATAGACTCGTATTCAATATAAATTGATTATTGTGCTTCTAACAGTAAGGCACATAAATATACTGCCTTGCCGGAAAAAAAAATCACCACCTGGATTAAGCTAAGCAAATAGGTAAGAGGCGTCTATTGGATACATAGTCTGGGTTCAGCAACATTATGTGCCCACAAATGAGGTCAGCTGCTGATGACAGGGGCATATGTGATATTGATTTTCCCTTCTCCTGAAGAAGCGCCTGCGTGCGTGAAACGTTGAATAAATTGCTCTTTCACCATCAACCATACCATTTACCATTATGTACTGTATGATGTTCCAATGATGAAATCGTAATTGGTTTATGTTTCTATTAACCATTATACACTGTTTTGACTAAATGTCTACAATATACATCTATAATGGAAGGTTGAATGGAGTGAGCACATAGGGAGCAATCTGACCAGCTGATTGTTTTTATACCATATGCCAGCTCTTTTTTAATCAATATCAACATTAAAACTCAATTTTATATGATCCACTATCTCTCTGGAGTTGTCATTGGATTGCCTAAAAAACCCCAACTTTTCCTTTCCTTTTATGATACCTCCTGTTACAGGGGTGTGGTACCTATAACACAGATCCAGGCAAACCCTCATCAAACCTGCTAACAATCTTAACTGACTCTAGACTGATGAAAAATATACACTCCACAATGTCCGACTGCCAAATTTTCTTAAAGCCCAACTTAAGGGAAATGCAATGTTTTCCCTAGCAGTGGGGCTGTTTATGCCTAGGGACAGGAAAATCTGTTTAACTTACCAATGGGGGAATGTTGGTTTCCTAACCATGGACGTCAGTTCTTTTCATAAGACAGAGCTCTGTCTCCTACCTTTGCAAAGGGGGCATCCATGCCCCTGAAACATGTTATTCTGATTTGGGAATTCAGTAAAAACTCTACTGAATGTTATCCTGGTCTGCTGGCTTTTACTGCATATTGAACTTATGAAAGTATTGCTGCTCCAGCTGTGCACTCACTCATATAATGGTTCTGAAGAAGTACTGTATGTGCTTGATGGTTTGATTTGTTAGAGGTTTCTATGGCTGTCTGTGTCCCCATTAGAAAGATTTACTCTCCCCATTTGTACTGGCAGTAAGGCTGACAGTGAGAGAAATTATAAAAATGTGAGTTATAGAACAGAGGAAATCTTTAAGTGGTTAAACTTGTTTTGGTGTTAACGATCTAAGGGGCATTTCCCTCATTTTGGAGTGATTTTCTTTCACTTTTTGTTGTGTCTGCATGACATTAAGTAAATAGAATTTCCCTAATGGATCACAGATGTAAAAAAAAAAACAAATCCAAGTATACCAATTTCGTACTTTATCCAGAATGAAAAAAGATTTAGTTTTGGACATATTTTAAGTAACAATTTGGATCTCTGTTTTTATGTCTTTGTTTTTTGATGACTTATAATATTATACACAGTATTCCATAGAGAATTCGTATTTTAATAGTTTGTCTTTTAGTATTTTTTGTTACAGTTCTGAACAAAGCAAATTTTTATAATGGGCCTGGGGGGTAGGGGAGTTATTAGATGGTTAAACCTTCTGTCAAAACCTTTACATAGAATAATTAAATAAAATTATGTTTTTATCAAACCTTATCTGGCTAACAGTTACAGAAATTACTAGTATGCCATAATATTAAAGTAATTATTTTTTTCTAAGAAATCAATCTTTCATTGACAATTAAAAACTCTCCACTTGCCTTCTGAGGTGGCAACATGAAAAATATCTGGTGATTGTGTAAATTAGTGAAGTAGAAATTCAGCTCATTAAATTATAACTGAATGATAAATTCCTTTGGTCATTAAAATATTGCTGAACTGGGTATTATTCTCCTGGTAAAGCGCATCAAATATTTGATAATATGTCCTTTTAATGAATCCTCCTTAATATGCTTCTAGACAGCAATGTAGAAAAGTACTCCAGAGTAGACAGTCTATTGCTCTACTCCAACAGAGACAAATCTATAATTAAAGGAATAGCAAGATAAATGTTTTTAATTATGTAAAATGATTGTAAGTCACTGCTGTGCTTTGTGTTTAATTTGCAAAATGAGGTATTACTATAAAGCGCATTTGCAGAAATTGAATTTATACTCTCTTGTTTTCCACACTGAAAAAAACATATTGTTGATCAACAATGTGAAAGTGATTTTGCATAATAATAGTACAATATTCAGGTATTCAGTGCCGTATTCACACAACTTAAACTAGAAATGAGTTTTAACACAAATAAACAATTGTTTTGTACATTGTGATTATATTTAATTAAGAGGGTTATTCACAAAGCTAGACGAAGGATAAGCCGTAGTGCCAGCTGATCCTTCGGCCGCCAGAGCCCTTCTGTTCAGTCGAAACGAAGGGCTGCTGTACGGGCTATTCACTATAGCCCGTACAGCTCCCAAAGCTGACTGAGCGGCTCAGCCTTGCAACTGACAGCTGGCTGGAGCCAGCCGTGATCTCATGTTACCTGGGGATGCTGAACTGTCATTAAACAATGACAACTGGGTGGAGCTGGCCGTGACATCATGGCCGGCCCACCCAGTTATTATTCATTGGCTGGGACCTGCTAGAAGACTCTAGCAAGTCCCGG
>NW_017306402.1:287428-297050 GCF_000935625.1 Nanorana parkeri | reverse complement strand
AAACCCCCAGCCCCCCCCAGCCAATAGGAAACAGTTGGGCGCAGCTAGTTGTCACTGCTAGCTCCGCCTAATTGTTGTTGTTTTTTAAACAAATCTTTATTTATTTTTTTTACATTTATCATTTATTTACATTTTTTTAAAAAAAAATTCTACTTTTCTTATCAACTTTTTTCACTGATTTTCTATTCTGCTCGGTATCATGGAGGTATTCGGCTATTCACTCACTGCCTTTCGGCCCCTATTCGGCAGCGAGTAGCCTGCCGGAGGTTCGGCTCTGCCGATCCAGATGTTGGATCGGCTGAGTCGGACGTGTTCTTCACTTCAGCTCAGTTGAACATGCTGAGCATGTTCGGCTGAACCGAAGCCAGCCAAAGCAAGCCGATGTATGGCTGTTTCAGCCTATGTACAGCTGAAATTAGCCGTACTGAGCTAAAGCGAATAGCGGAAAAGCATTCGGCTCTGTTCACTTCTGCTCCGTTATTCACTCGGCTGCCTTCGGCAGCTTTGTGGATAACCCTTTTTGGTGTTTGAAATGTATTTGCACTTGACACCTAAAGTACATGTAACCCCAAACAGGACCGGACTGGGACAAAAAATAGGCCCGGGCATTTTAGACTGAGCAGCCCAATCACGTGACCGCTGACAGGCCCCACCCCTCACAACAGGGGGCCGGGCCAAACACCGACGCGCAATCGAGGGGCAGGACTGGCCACTAGTAAGTACTGGAGGGCTACAGCTGACGCACAAGCCTTGCTACAACCAATACACAAACCTTGCAACAATATAGGAAGCTTGCTATAGAGAATATCTGTAAAAAATGAGTCAAGGAAACTGGACTTGCTGTATTTTACTTGAATACATTTCACTGGACATCCGACTAGCTTTCTCAATTCAGAAATTTCTGAATTGAGAAAGCTGGTTGGATGGCCAGTGAAACATCTTCAAGAAAAATACAGCAAGTCCAGTTGCCTTGACTTATTTTTTACAGATATACCATTTTTTACAGATATACCATGACCTGGATGAATGAGAAACTTCACAAACATATTGCTGTAGAGAATCAAATCAATCTCACTAACCCTAACCCTAACCCCCAACCCGCTGGCATTCTCTGCACTAAAGTAGCTAACACTCTAATGTCCCCCGCACAGTCACACACTATTATTATACATTTATATAGCTCTGACATATACCACAGTGCTGTACAGAGAAGACACATCAGCCAGTCACATCAGCCTCTGTACAGAGGAGATTACACTCTAATGCAGAATACCATCAGCTATAGAGGACTAAAAATCCCTGCAATACATTATACAGCAATGCAGAATAATAGTATATAAATTTGGTACATACTCTGTGCTGCCGCTCTGCTCCGGGGTACCAGCCTGAGGGGCCGTCTGCCACATTTCATACTTTAAAATAATATGTAAGTATATCTAGTTTAAGTACTACAGACACCAATATACTCACAATAAGGTCCTATTTATATCTGTAGGTTTAGGTGCGATTAGGGATTCCTGCGTCAGAAACTTGCGTTTTACTGCAGCAGAAATCCCTAATCTGGCGTTTACAAGTGACAGCTGTCACCTATTCAAGTTAATGATCAGGTGACAGCAGCTCCATGTAAACGCCTGCACACCGCATGTAATTGTATGTGATATGATTACATGCGGTTAGAAAACACTCTCCCTGAATGCACAATCATTGCGTCCAGGGAGAGTAATAGATTCCTAACAGAATGTAATAATATCACGTATCATTACACGCGGTGTGCAGGCGTTTACATGCAACTTCTGTCGTCTGATTATTACAGCTGCCACTTGTAAACGCCAATTTAGGGATTTCTGCTGCAGAAAAACGCAGCCTAACACACTTCTACTCCCCCCCCCACACGTAAAAAAAAGGTACAACCCCTGTACATATATATCTATATATATATACACACACAACCTCCCGCTGCCCTCCCCCACCAGCACCCTCTAGTGTCTACTGTGTGCAGCGCCGGCTCTACTCAGATACACACACACAGAGCCGGCCATCGGGCATAGCGGACCGGCCCGAACACAATTAGGTTTATTGTGTTCGGCCAGGCCCAGCCCACCGGGCAAGTGCCCGGTTTGCCCTATGGCCAGTCCGGCCCTGATCCTAAACTAGATGACATGTAGTTTGCTAAAGCACCGTGTGATATAAACAATTGTCATGTTGTTTTTTTTTATAACATATTATTTTTACATTTTTATCATCCTTTATTGCTCCTCGGTACTGAAGACTTCTTTCAGCCTCTTTGCAGCTATTCCCTGAATACATTAATGTACCCCAGCAATGGGTGAATGCATTTCACTAAGCAGTTGTGGGCAGCACAGTGGCTTAGTGGTTAACACTTCTGTCTGCCCCAGTCTGAATCCCGGTCAGGACACTATCTGCATGGAGTTTTCATGTTCTTCCTGTGCCTGTGTGGGTTTCCTCTGGGAACTCCAGTTTACTCCCAAACTCCAAAGACATGCTGAAATGTTAATTGGCATTAATTGGTTGTAATAACCTGTCTAAACTGCCTCTGTATGCGTGTGCAATAGTGACCTGTGATTGTAAGCTCCTTGAGGGCAGGGACTGATGTGAATGTGCAGTATGTAAAGCGCTGCGGAAATTGTTGGTGCTATTTAAATACATGTACCTGTTCTCAGGATGGTTGTAAAGTGCCTTGGTTGTACGGTTGTGTGTGATGGACTTCTAAAAAGATTTTTAAACTGCTGTGCAAGCATAGGACAGGACCTTGAGTTCTTTATGATCTCTTGACTTGATCTCTGCTGGCAGCACAGCCCAGAGGTCATAAGCTTTACACATTTCTTTCTAAGTTTTTTCATTATGCTCCAGCATTGGCATAAAGGAAGAGACAATCCGTGTACAGAACAATGTGCAGGACAACAAGTATCACATGGATGATTAAATCCATGCTCAGAAATCTTAGCTCAGAAAATGAAGTGTGTCATTCATGTTGCATTAAATCAATATACATTAAAGCAGACTGAACAATTTGTGGGCACTAATGTTTAAATCACCCAGTAGGCCTACACATTCACATATCACCAAGTATCGCCTGCCAGGTGTGGCAAGGGCACTGGATGTGCCTTGCATCTAGACTCTACGGGCATTCAATAAAATGTCTCATTTAAGTTTTTTTGCAGTGTATATACTGTATAGTATATATATATAGTGGTTGGGCAAAAAATACTTAAATGAGAACATTGAAAATGATAAGACAAGGAAAAAAACACTGCACCTGGAAGAGAAAATTGGTTAGGACAGCATACACAAAGATATACACAAACATAAAAGTCTGTGTATAGAGGTTAAAGTCTTATTTAATCTAACCCTTCTAAGCCCTATTTAATCTAACCCTTCTAAGCCCTATTTAATCTACCCTTCGTCTAACCTCAGTACTTTCCCTACACCCTGGATGCTGCCTAGGCAGTATTTTATGGATTTTATGGTACTACAATTTTAATTAATCTTTATCTGATGTCTTCAGACCTGTCATATGATTTACAGGCAGGAGTGTGCCTAGGTAATTGCTGCCTGAGGTGGCTATTTTTGTCACTCCAGCCCCCACACGTGGCTCACAGGTTCATCTTCTTTCCCTCTTCACCAGTATTGGATAGCATTGGTCATGCAGAGCGCCTCTCTCTGTATTGTTATACTGTGTGTGCAGGGTACCATGGTGATGCTGGGCATAATACAACCTAGAAGACTGAGGACATCTTGTGATGGAAATTAATTACTGTAGGGACAGCTCTGCATAGGAGGTGAGTATTGCAACAAGACCATTTTTTAATTTACTATATACATTATATAGATAGATAGATAGATAGATAGATCAGGCATGAACAGCACTCTGTTTGAGAAATGTCCTTTGCTATGCCAAAGGAGAACAGTTTTCTAAAATATCCATAACCAGATATGGACTTGTATTATCTGTGTATGTAATATTATTCAAGCTAAGAAAACAAACTTTTTCATGCAGTAGGTATTTAGTAGCATTCTTACGGTGTTTGCATCTGTAAATGATGTAATTAATCACATAAGACAACTTTGGCTTTATATTAAAATGGAAATGGCTGCTGTTTGAAAATACATCTGTTTACAAGAACAGATTAATTTTTTTTCCTCAAAAACCAAACCAAGTGCTATGCTTGCTAGTCACAAACAAGTCTTTCAATTAAAGAAGCTGTCACCGACCTACACCTAAGGGTTCATGCGTCCAAAATTAAATCAGAACCAGTCCATTAATTAAGTGAAATGTTTAATTTGGATTTGTGTATTTCATGCATTAGTAGTGCACAGATTTTTAGCTCACAAATCAATTCCGGAGAGGAGTCATTTTTATCACTTACAGACTAATAATACTTTAGTCACTGTGTATATTTACTGTCCAGATTCTTTACATTAAAGTAGATGTGAACTCGAAAAAGTAAACATTTTCTGTTATAGGGAACATTTAGGAGTGTTGATTGTGCATGAGCAGTACCCTGAAAAAGTACATTTTGTCTGGAATTCCTCCTGATAACAGTGCACACTGGTATGTGAGTGTGCCTACAGCTTTATAGCTATACTGTATATCTGGTGTGTAAGATGTACTGCACTGCTACCTCTGACTGCTCGTCTCAGGAGATTTGACATAAGAATTGATCATGTCATTACTGTGCTGCTCACTGTCCTTCTTGCTGGAGCCTCTGAAATGAGGAAGCAAAGACCTGCCTCTAAAAAGATGGCTACCTCCATACAGAACAAGGCCCGGCAAGAAGTACAGTATTAAAAAGATTTAAAATCTATTGTATCAATCTATTTCTCAAAGGAGCATGGAGCTTCGTTTGCTTTAAATTCTACATTAGAGAGACAAGTGTAAGCAGTGTAACAACTTTACTAGCTTTAACATATCCTATAGATTCTTAGTAGGGATGCCCTTCTGGAGTCTGAACATGTGCTCATCTATTTTCCCCGCTTTGGGGATACAAGCCTTAGTTAGCAATGGCATGATAAATATTCATTTCATGTTCATTTCATGTTCTTCGTAATATTAAGAAACTGACCTAAAATCCTGATTTTGTATTGCTTTGGAAAAAATATGACCTGTCCCTTTAAGAAAAAGTATCGGTAATTGGTATTGGCGAGTACTTGAAAAAAAGTATCGGTACTCATACTCGGTCTTAAAAAAGTGGTATCGGAGCATCCCTAATTCTTACTTAAACCTAATGAATGAAAATAAACCAATCCGCTGACATGAGTTTACCCCAGTATTTCTTGCTCCTCAGTAGACCCCAGCACCTTCAATTAGAAAGCATAATCTTTTCGATAATGCTCCTTTACAAATGTTATGTTGCCACAGCTAATGTTGCCTGCAAATGCTGACAAGGAGAACCATGTGCATTAGAAAGAAGGAAAAAACTACAACTGGATGAAAAGGAACAGTCACATTCTTATTATGTTATTAGTAATACATTTTAGCAAGCATTACTACTTGATGGACATACTTTACAAAAGGTATTACAATTCTCTGTGTCCAGTACAGGGTGTCAAGCAAAACAAACGACAAACGCACTCAATAATTTGTCACCAGTTATACAGTAAGGTGCACACGAAATGGGCTTTGAACAGTAAAACAGTAGAAAGGCATCATGGCACACTCACAAACCAGCATGTAAAACAACTTGTCTCACCACTAAGGTCAATAACAGAGATTTGGATACACATCTTCTGCAGAAAATGTGAAAGCCGCACAGCCGCGCCAAGGCTGTTCAAAGCCCATTTCGTGTGCACCTTACTGCTCTGGTTTTTCTAGATTTATGGACAGTATGGGCAGTAAAACACATCAGTAATAAGATTCACCTTTTAAATCATATTTGTAGTTGGAGAAGGGGCCAGGGCAAAATTTGTCATAATTTGCAAGGATGCATACTTGAACATTATGCTAGACTTTCCTCTGAATTTGTCCTCCACCAGCAATGTTCATGCTCCCACTCAATTGCCACCACTGCTTCTTCTCCTGTTCCTCTTCTGGGCCCTGCATCTTCTTTCTTCAGCCATTGGGCAGCCACTGATAATGTATCTCCTGCACATGCATGGTGGAGTTACATTATTCTGGCACCTGGTTTCTACTTTTGACATCAGATGTCGAGAGTGTACTACCCTGAACATACGCCACAAGCAGACTACAAAAAAAAGAATTGCTAGCAAATAGGTTTTGGAAGATTCAGGAAGTTTTTTGTAAACATGACATGCAAACTCTTCTCCTAAGAGCTACCTGCTAGCAACATTTAAAAAAAACTTTAGAGTGAGTGATGGCCAGTAAATCCAAATAAGTGTTTTGTGAGAGCATGATACATACTTTTTTTTCTCTATTGTTGCACTCATCAAAAGCATCAAGGTGTAATAGGACAGGGCAACTTCCAATTGTACAGGACTTTGAGACACATCAATCAAACATGAAAAAATGACAGGGTACATTTCTGAAGACAATTGTGAACATACAGAGGAATGCAATAGGCCTGCCACTACTAAATAAATACACTGAGTGGCCAGATTATTATGACCACCTGACGTTTGTAGGCAAATTAGCTATAATTAGCTATAATTTTGCGCTGAAGTTGCTAGAGGGCCAGACCATTATAAATAGGAAAGCAGGTTGTTTACCACAACAGTAGAAGTGATTTTTTTTCTGAAGATATGGGTAAACAACGTCATTTAACAGCCTTTGAACATGGGGTGATTGTTGGCGCTCGGAGCCATGGAGCGAGTATCAGCAAAACGGCAGAATTTGTTAAATGTTCAAGAGTAGCTGTTGTTAAAGTGTTTAAAGACTGGACTGTCAGCCGAAAACCTGAGTCTGAACGTGCGAATTGTGGCAGTCAGCGACTAATCAATGTTAGGGCAGAACGGAGAGTGGCAAGACTGGTACAAGACAACAGTGCAGTGTCAGATTCCTCGCCTCACCTTTCAAAATCTCGTGGAGTCACGAGGCGGCCCAACGAAGTACTGATGGGGTGGTCATAATAATCTGGCCACTCAGTGTATAACACATAAATTGTATTTGCTTACGGACACAGAAAGAGCAGTTGGTACACTAGCTGACAGAAAATGTATTATAATATTTAAAATGTGAAAAACTAGCACATTTAAGAATGTTGAACTGGCAGTTAAGTTACATATGGAGACGACTGAGCAATGTAATGTTAAAAATAAATACATCCAATGATACAGAGACAATCAATCAATCAATCTGTTAAATGCTGACCAATATTTATGATTATCGAATCTATTAAACAGGATATGTATAATTAACTAATCAGTGTTTTTCTGTGTTACCTCTTATTTTCAGGGATGTTGTAAAAGATATATTAGCAATATGTAAAAAGCTATGAACTTGTGACAGGCAAGTTTTATCTTTGATTTTCACAAAACAGTTACATATGAAGTCCTTTTTGACATGTTGTAACTCACTATGTACAGAGGAATCACAAACTTGTTTCATGCAGATTCAATATGTGGTTCTAAATAAATAAAGTATAATTTGAAAGCCACTGCAAAAACTTGCCAAATGATACTGAAGATACAATATGTAGATATGTCATCTATGGTCCTGCATTCAGTTTACATTATAGCACAAGTACTCAATCCTTTCCTTACTGGGCTGTTCTTTATATTCTTTCCAGAACTGGAAGCTGAGGAGTGGTGCAAGTGCTTGTGTGTGGAGTGCCTAGGAACCAGACTTAATGATATAAGCCTTGGGGAACCAGATCTACTAGCTGCTGGGGTACAAAGGGAACAAAATGGTGAGTCACTGCATAGTGTATAAAATATGTTATTATACATTTTAACGCAGAAAATGCGAGACATATAATTATGTGCTAAAAGGTTTGCTTTATACTAACTGTTATATACGTATCTCAAATTTTAGTTTGTAGTTCTCTGGTTTCTGTTATTACATTATTTTTTTTCATGTTGAGCAAATGTTACCCATGTAACATCTAGACATGTGGTGTAATTCTATAACCTTTATGTAATTAATGTGTCTAATGAAAACAAATTATAGAACAATTATTTCAGTGAAGCTCTTCAAATATATTGGGCTGATTGCTAAACATTATCAATGCATTGACCTCTATGAATCATTGAATATGAATAATTTTTTGCGTACAGCATATTTAAGTGCATTTTTTTACACCAAAACAGTTACTTTTTCATCTGTCACAATTGTTCTGAAGAAAATATAAACATTGTACAATGAGACTTTTCCAAAATGGGGGTCAGAAATGTTTCTTTACTTTTATTAAATTGGCAAATGCATATTTTTTATTGATTTATTAAGCCCATTTTCTCAACAGTTTACTGTAAAGGATACCTCTAGACAAAGTAATAGCTATTGAGCCTGCCAGTAAGGTTCACCTAATGCAGCTTCCTGCGATGTGGAGGAAACAATGCAGCACTGCTCCTGAATTCAGAGCTGAGTTGGCACTCTCATGGCGGCTGTCTGCTTGCACTTCAGTGGGATGAAAAATGAAAAAAATGTTGCAGGGGGCATGGCCAATAGCATTTAACTGCCAAATCACAAGCCTGTAGGTTGTCAGTCTGTACCTGGCCACACCTAGTCCTGCCCACTGCTTTCTGCATTGACAGTTCTGCCTCCATTGCTATAACTGCCTAATTGTATGATGCAGTGTCTGGATGGGGGGAAGTGTGAGACACAATTGAAGGAGGGTTTGGCACAGTTAGTGAAGGTAACATTTTTTGTTTACTTTATGAAGCATGTGCATCAATTACTGGATCTAGCACTTGCTCAGACTGCCATTCCAGAACCTTTAGTTGTACTTTAAAATGTATCTAAAACATTTCAAACACACATTTTTCATATTGCAGCTTACCAATCCTTACCCTTTTGCTGCCAGGCCCTTCGCTCCACTTTTGACATCAGCTGGCCAGACCACTTTTGCAATTTTTCACCTATTTTTTACATTTACAACTGCAGTTTTCAGAGTTTGTAAAATAACCCCAAACAATACATTTTATGAAAGCACAGGACTGGTAGAATAAAAAAAATGGTGCAACTAATTTTGTAGGTCCTGAGACAGTTGCGCAAATGTTTATCAAATCAATATTTTCGCTAAAAATACACTAAAATTATTATCATCACACACATAAAACATAATTTACTAAATTCTAACAGGGTTATTCACAAAAGGGTGAAGAGTTTGCAGAAGGCAGGAGAAGTGAACAATCTAGGACAACATAGCTGAACTGGAATGTGAGCTGAATTGGAGAATGTTTCCAAATCAGCTATTTTGCCCTAGATTGTTCACTTCTCCCGCCTTCCCAAAACTGTTCACCCTTTTGTGAATAACCCTGTAAAACGTACTAAATCTAAGGGGTCTATTCACAAAGCTGCCGAAGGATCTGGCCGTAGCTTCGGCCGATCCTTCGGCTAGCTTCGGCCCCAGGAACCCTTCGGTTCAGGAGAACCGAGGGGGTGCTGTACGGCCTATTCAAAATAGCCTGTACAGCTCCCGATCACAGCCGAGCGGCTCAGTCGAGCCGATCGCATATGCCTCAGCTCGGCTGAGCCGTGCTGAAAGCC
>NW_017306402.1:275412-284800 GCF_000935625.1 Nanorana parkeri | reverse complement strand
GGGTACAATGCTAGTTTACTATTGGCTATTGCAAATTGAAATAGCCAATAGTAAACTCCCAATGCTTTTGAATGGGAATTCGTCTTTTTTTTCTCTATTCTGACATCGCTCAGTGTCAGAATAAAGAAAAAAAAAGAGACAGCAGAGTTTCTCTTCTTGGCGGCCGGGAGCGGGGGGCTCCCAGAGCGCCCGGGAGATTTGTAAAATTATTTTAAATTTTTTTTTTTTACAGCAGCAGAGCCGCCGGACAATAGGAAACTATTGGGCGGAGCTAGCTGTCACTGCTAGCTCCGCACAATCGTTTTCTATTAACTTTTTTCTACTTTTTTCACTCTTTTTCTGTTCTGCTCGGTGCCTCTGAGGGACCGAGCAGAACAGCCGAGCCAAATGCCGCTCGGTGGCATTCGGCTATTCTCTCACTGCTGTTCGGGATCTTTCAGAATAGCCCGAACAGCAGTGTGAAGCCTTGTGAAGCAGTGTGAACTCCTTCTGCACTTCGGGTCAGCCGAACATGCTGAGCATGTTCGGCTGATCCGAAGCCACACGAAGCAAGCCGATGTACGGCTGATTTCAGCCGATGTACGGCTGAAATCAGCCGTACCAGCCTGAAGTGAATATCCGAACAGTGTTCGGCTCACTTCACTTCTGATCGGTCATTCACTCGGCTGCCCTCGGCAGCTTTGTGAATAGACCCCTAATAGATAAAACTGTAAACAAATAACTTATTTGTACATTTTAAATTGTGCCTTTTTGCAAAATGGAAAAAAAAAGGAATGGAAAACTGTAAATAATCAATTTAAGCTAAAAATCTGGAGGTTGGCCTTACACTTATGTGTCTGATTTGCAGTGCCATTTGTGCACTGATTTGGTGTTTGCTGCAATAAAATTATGCAGACATACAGTTATTCAAAGTACAGCATATTACAATGCAGTGCCATGCACTGTGATGTGTTCCAACAACACACCACAGCACATGTACATAACATACACCACTATGTGCTCACTGTTGCACATGTATGTTATGCGTGTGTATGTGGGAGGTGATTCATTTCTTTTTTAAATATTTTTTATTATATAATTATTTCTTTATTTCTTTATTGTTACATTGTTGTCAAGGGCTTTGGAGAGATATCAGGGGTTCTGATATTTCCCTTTAAAAAAAAAAAAAAGAATTGAGGACACAGAGTCCTCCTCTTCCTTCTCTACAGCCCCAGCATTCAATGGACAGGAAGCACTCAGTACAGAGGCTTTCTATTCATTAACAAAACTGAGGTGATAGCCACTAATAGCCACTGATGACGGCTATTCTCTTACACAGAACAGTCAGGGGGATCCTCCTGCTATAAGCTCATGATCAGCTGATGTGACCATGAGCTTTTAGTGGAAGGATGTATGCAGCTGACATAAGGGATGCTGAGCTGGCCAGGTGGGAACATTTTTATTCTGCCGTATGTCTTACGTTGGTGGCAAGGAAAGGGTTAAATGTGGCGACTACATTCGTTTTCTTTTTTTAACCTTTTTACCTTTATTATTACCTGGTTATCCAGCCAGTAACACACTTTCTGTCTTCATACGGCTCCACTCTATGAAGGAGCAATGGAGCCACCCTTGGAGAGTAGCATTGTCAACTGTGGAGAGGGTAGTGTTAGATGGACTAGCAGATTTAGATGGACTTGACTAACAAATAAAATCCAAATTCCATCTAACAATTTTTAGGTAGTTACAACACACCTTTATTTCTTTTGAGAGAAAGGTTATACATAAGTGAATAAAAGCTGAGTATTGTAAGCACCCCTGCTGGTGTTAAACGGTTTGTCTCAATACTCTATCTGCCACTTTTGCTGGACAGTGTGTTCTGTTAAAGCAAATGGAAAGAAAGGAGACTTACTGGCAAGGATCACTAGGTGAAAATAAAGGTATAAAAGCCTAAAAAAAAAAAAAATAATGCATCCCCCACATTTAAGAATTAGTAAGCTGCAATAGATTGCATTTTTGCTTTTTGAACTTAGATAGGCCTTAAGTTATTTTTAAACTGACACTCGGGGGTTAGTTTACAAAGGGCGTAAAGACTGTTCACCTAGTGAAGTGAATGTTCACAAGCTTCATAAATTCCCTTACACACGTTCAAGGTAAAAAAGAGTCACCTTATTTATCAAGTTTAGTGAACATATACTTTCCAAAGTGAATTTTCACTCAGAATAGTAAACATTCACTTGAACAGCCTTTGCTCCTTTAGTAAATCAGCCCTGTTATGTGCAATTACATGTAATGCTTTGTATTTCCTTCATCAGCTGTCATCTTGCCATTTTAACTAACTTTTCTGCTGTTTTCCATTATTGTCGTGCTATTTTGAATTTTTTTTACAGTCAGTACTAAGTATTGGCGTTTAAAGAATTAATGTTAAATTTAAGTCATCCTGCAAATGTTTCCTTTTTGCAATAAAAATATTTCAAACACTAGAGAGAACAAGCATATTATTGAGAGATTAAATAATGAAATGCAACGGAAAATATTTTAACTCTTTTAAATATGCCATCTCAAAAGAAATGTTGAGATTGTGCTTTCAGACACCTGTAAACTCAAGGTGTCCACCAAATAAAAGATTGTGGTCTAAATCCATCCTTGCCATGCAATGACTTTTGGGAACTAAAACTACTTCAATAATTCCCACTTGTACTCCTGTGACCCGTTGCAATAAATCAACTTAGATTATAAAATACAGGCCATGTACTTCGGTTTCACCTTCCACTGTCATATCAATTAATCTCTATAATATGGCTATCTACAGTATGCTTTTTACAGACATAACCAGATTACTTTACCGACTGCTAGCTATTCTAACATAAAAGCATCTTGTTCTCAGGTAATAGCTACCTGACCTCATTCTGTTGTTTCCAGATAAATAATGCCTACACACACGTCTTCTAATGTGGTAAAATTTGTCCTAATTATCCAGCTTTTATTGTTATTGCATCTTGCATGACACCCTAATGGCTTCCTTTTTAATACTATAGGACATTCTGAAAAGAATGGTTTTCTGGATAATAATTAGCCAGATGCAATCTTTTCCATGCACACAAACAAACACACCAATATACAGGTGTCTGATTAACAGAGCATCAGAAAACATGAACTATAAAGTAATTGTTATTTTTTTTTTTAAATATACCTTTTAACAAGCAGAGGGTCTTTACACTTTTCGCTGCCAAAGGCATTTTTTGCACACATGTTATAATCCACATTTTAGGCCTGAAAATTACGTAAAACCCCAAGAGTTATATATTTATTGAAATCACAGACCCTGTAGAATAAAATTATGTGATATTAACTCTTTATGATATGAACTCTTTTTTAAAACCCAAATTTCTGTACAAAATGAATTAAGTTATTTTAAGTGCACAAAAACACAATCAAACACCCAATTGTTTGTAAAATATAAAAGATAAGGTTCTGTTGATTAAGTAGATAACAAACATGCCAGGGTTAAAAATTGTATGCGTCCGTGAAATAGGCAATGCTTTAAAAACTCTTACAGGTCATCAGTTTAGTATTATCTGTGAATATTGGCCTAGGAATTATTGCGTTCATGTGGCAATACCTAACATGTGTAGCGCAATTGTTACTTTCATACATAGGTGCAACCGACATGTGTTTCCATTAGTATATGCACAGTCACAGGCCTTTGACATTTTTGGGGGTATTTCTACATTTATTTTTTTACTTACAGTATCATACTTGAATAGCTTCTTCCCCAGTTTCTATAACCAGGGAATGACAACTGAAAAGCCAGATGCAATCAGCATCGTTTACAGTTTCATTCAGCTGGGAGGAGATAGGCGAATGGACATTCACTGGTCTCTCATCCGGATTCCTTATGACACTCAAGAAGCTGGTCCCAGGACTGCAGGAGGGGCATTGGAGCCCAGGAATCAAGGCAAGGGGTGTCAGGCAGTGGGGACCACCTTAACGTCCATGGAAATGATGTGGTGGCAGCTCAGCCACCAGAATCACTTCCAGTGTAAAGCTGACAGTTGGCTATACTGTAGCTGCCAGGAGTCTATTTACAGAACCCACAGCCATCGCCGTAAGGTATACGCCACTGACAGCTAAAGAGTTAATATGGCTTACAGAACTGCAATAAAAATAAACAAATCCTTTAAAAAATGCTTTGTGGTGCTTTTGTGGAGTACAATGTACTCCTTTAAAAGTGGCACTGCTTTTGTTCAACCAGCTAATGGGGAAATGTCCTTTTGTAGTGTTACTGCTAGACACACAGAAGCTGTCCAGTGAACTGTCATTTTCGAAAGTAGTGGCAGGTTATCATCATCAGGTGCGGTGGGTCTCTGTGTCAGTTGATCATCGTGATTTACTTGTTTCTTGTTTCGCTGGACAACATCATTGATGTTGTATTTACATCATAGGATGTTTTTTCCTAATAAAGAATTTGGTTTATGATGCGGGTGTTTTTGTTTGTTTTTTCTTATTGTGAATGAGTAACGAAGGGTATTATGTACGCAGTACTTATTCATCTAGCAGTGGGGTGAACATCTGTGGACACCTTTATGGTGAAGGGATCTTCTAGATTCCAATAAGACCCCTCAACATTGGGGACTAAGTGCCTTACAAAAGGTGTGGATGCTTGGCTGCTCCTCTTTCAAGGTGTTCTCCCAATGTTGTGTTCATATGGCTTGGTATGTTTCAGAATTGCTCCCCCCACCAGCTTTCTTGGCCACCCAGTCGGCATGCCTAGATAAGGGCCTTTTTTTAATTTTAAGGGTGCCCCCCCCCACACTTTTACTAACTCTTTAAAATAATTTTTAAAAGAGAATAAAGTTTGGTCCCCTAAAATATTTATAGTAAACTCCTATCCAGGCATGCAGCCACTGTAGCCAGGAAGGGGCAGTGAGTATGTTCCTCCTCCTGAACCAGGGTCAATTTCTTTGCACATGTGCCAAACTGCAGACCGGCTAGGTTCAGGTTAAACTTATGTGCATCCCGAACCTTAAACTCATCTCTAATTAGGGATAAGACTTGGGTTTGAGGTAAATTCTGCATTCACTGACCCTGGCAAATATTGTGGGAATTTGCCATAGGAACCATAATGCACTGTTTGGATTTTTAACGTGTCAGCTGGTCATCCAATTAGGATTTGGATAAGCTAGCCCCTTCACTATAAATGGGTGAGGTCATACCAACCATATTAAAAAATGTGCTTTGGCTGTGATAGGGAAAGCATAGGGAATGCTGCTGCCAAATTGCATAGGGAAAGATTAGTGCAATAGCCCAAAATGTGTGAACACAAAGCAAATGTTTTTCTGCCCACAATACCTTTTTTTTGAGTGTCAACAATAGATCGTAATCTGAGTGTAACCAAGGGATACAACCTGGGAGTGATTCTGCAGCAAAGTTCATCACTCCTTGTGGGGTACGCTGGTAAATACCAGGCAGCACTTTGGACTCTCTGCCTTGGATCTTAGTCAAATTGGCCACTAACATC
Organism: Nanorana parkeri; assembly: GCF_000935625.1. Taxonomy (NCBI): domain Eukaryota; kingdom Metazoa; phylum Chordata; class Amphibia; order Anura; family Dicroglossidae; genus Nanorana; species Nanorana parkeri. The sequence continues at coordinate 279,303 of NW_017306402.1, read as the reverse complement.
ACATTTTCAAGACAAAAAAAGCACAGGCCTAAATGTAAAGACACAATATAGTGAGAACAGGCCAAATGCTAAAAGAGAAGGTACAGAGAGTTTTCCTCCAAAATAAATTAGCTTCAGTTATTTTTAAATTTGAGAGGATCAGTTGAATTGTTGGAAAATGGAAAGAAGGGAAGGAGCAGGAGGAGAAGAGGTGCCAGGAGGCAGAAATGTTGCAGCAGTGGCAGCAACAGTGACAATAACAGGAAAACGTGTTTGATCTTTTCTTAGTTAAACATGTGTTTATATTTTTAAAATGCATTGATTTTATCAGTAACATTTGCAATTTGGTAGTCCTCTGTGATTCAGGTCTGACTTAGCATACTTCGTATATTTGACTTTGGGCTTCTGGAGCCTGCTGCAGGTATGCCTGGACCAGAGCATCTTGAGTTCAGTTTTGGTCACCAATCAAGAAGGATGTCCTTGAACTAGGAAGATCAGAGAAGGACAACACAATTAATAAAGGGGATAGAGGGCCTGAGTTATGAAGATCAACTACAGGAATTAATCTTGTTCTCTGCTTGGATAAGAGACACCCAAGAGGGGATATGATTGCAATGTACAAGTTCAAAGGGAGCTGCAGTATCAGGAATAAACTGTTTAATCTAAGGACTTTGAAGATGAAATATGACCACAACATGAGGTTGGATGAAAAGCTGTTTAGTCTTAAGAGTTTCTTTTACGATTAGAGCAGTAAAAATGTGGAACTCCCTTCCACAGTTAGTGGTATCAGATGAAAGCATTGATAACTTTAAAAAATATATATTTTTCAGTTTACAAATTATACAGGTATACACATACACACACATATACAGTATATATGGGTTGAACTGGATGGACCCATGTCTTGAATGAACGGTACAAACTATGTAACGATGTAAGAGCATAACTAAAGCAATTCTGTATTGTATGGCCAAGATAAGCTTTACCACACTCTTGTAGAGAGAAATCTTACTTCCCCAGGTTTCCTTAGCAATATCTAGAAACTATCAGGGATGACACCCATGCAACAATTCCAATAGCAAAAACCCCATGGAAAACGATGGTACTTTTCTAATCACAAACCACAGATAAGACACTAGGCAATCCAAACTCTTTGTCTGTCACCTTCTCGCATGCTATTGAGGATTTTATTAAATCTTCCTACCAACCCATCCCTTTGAGTATGATAGACTGAAGTATGCAACTGCTTAATGTTCTACATAAAGGGAATCCCATGATCCCTTAGGACTTCCTTTGGCGGCCTTGTGTGTGGTTTATTATGTGGAACAACACTCTCACTACCCTTGGGAAATCGGGTAATGTAGTCCATAACTAGGGATGAACCGTTACCCTTTTTTTTGGTATTGAGTATGAGTAGTGATATTTTGTTTCCAGTACTTGGCGATACCGTATATCGACACCGGCTTTCCAGGGTACCGTGGGCCCGACTTATCTGGAAGCCGGGCAGTAGGTCATGGCTTGATTGCCTGGGAAGCCGGTGTTCCATTGAAAGAACACAGAATTTACGTTCCAAGGCGGCCTGGCTTCCTGACCAAGTATCGGAGAATTTGGGTGAGTATGAGTACTCGCCCACATACTAGGAATCAGCACCCATACTGATATCAGTATTGATGCATCCCTATCCATAAAAACCAGGATGTACTGATGGCCTCTAGTAGACATGTGCATCGGCACAAATTTGTTTAGTTTATTTTTGGGATTCAGACGTAATTCGTTTACGAAATTCGAAACTAATCGCAAGACTTAACCACTGACCCTATCATGCCCATTGCTCAAAAGAAACCTCAGTCATGGTGAATAGAATGAGAAGGCTCCAGTAAATGGGTAGAGGGGCTGATATTTGACACTTGGGTCATTACTCACAATTAATCTTTCATATGCATGTATCCTGGGCCAAAATAAATGCTGTAAAATATGTTCTTTATTCTTTTCATGCGCTAGGTGACCGCCCCAGTGGATGTGTATGGGCCAAATCCAGCACCATCCTGCTATAAGTCTCAGGCACTATGATTGGTCTGTCATGGACCTAGGGCTGCAGGGATTTATTACCCTGGAGAACTCTGTTTGCTGTGTGTTTTGCCTGTTTCCTACTTTATCCGGAGAGAGTGTGTCACTATTTGCATTCTTTGCCCATCTCGACTTTCACCTTGCCTGGATATACCATCTTCACCAAACCAGGTCCCCGGCCTGACTCTTATGGAACCGTGCAGCAGGGGGGACCAGCAGGGATGACCCCAAAAGGACTATCACTATGTTATATGAGTGTCTCTGCTCAATGTAATTCTTTGTAGGCACTAGACTGTCTGGGGTGGGCATTTTTTAAGATAATGTGATCAAGCTTTTAACTGATTTTGTGGGGTATACATTCTGTGCATTTTGTTCAATAAACCAGTTCCTGTTTTTACTCCAAAATTGGTGTTGTCTGATTCTTGGGGTAAACATTTGCTATATTCACTTTGTCCTGGTTCCAGCGCTCAGGACACAGGCTTCTGACGGAGATACCTAGTAGGCATATCAGGGAGTCCGTCACACACTCCACCATAAATTGTATCATTCTGGTACGTGCCATACATTTGGAATCTAGAAGACCCCTCCCTCTGGTAGCTCCATCGGTGTACCCACTGTGCACTCACCAAGGTCATCATCCCTTAGACACTCCAGGAGAGACATCTGAGTGCCAGTCAGAGTATGCCTTTTGGGAGTCTCCTTGGGAGTGTTTCCATTCACTTGTGTGTTTCCATTCTGCAATTCTCTAGAGAGTACATAAGGATGCCTCCACATTATCTTGATCTTTCATCCTTTGTAGGAGGTGGCTTTGCTATGTCTGTTGTCACTAACAAATACCAGCAGAAATACCTGAAGCATGGGTTATCAACTGCTACATCACTTCTGTCAAGGCCTGTTAGTCTGTTCCTGTGGCCTAGGACAAAGCAGTAACCAAAGCCTCAGTGCTTTGCAGCTGGGCAGCCAAAAGGCTATTAGCTTCTTGCTGATTTACATTAGCCTGTTGCTGCTGGACAGCCAATAGTCTATCAGTTTCTTGCTGCTGGGCCAGGTTCTGCTGATGAACCTGTTGATAGCAGCAGGGTCTTGTTGTTGGGCAAAGTGTTTAACAAGTCCTCTATGCTGCAGATTCTGAACACACAGAGCTGTGTACTGTACCTTTAAGTGGTATAGCTTGCAGCATTTGCATCTTCAAACAACAAAGTCTGCTGTCATCTGGAACACAGTGGTTACTGAGTATTTCCCTAGAATATAGACAGCAGTTCTACAGATTTACCATAAGGGCACACTGTCTGTTTAAATTAGCGCTGCCCCCACACATTTCACAGTTCTTAACTCAATGGCACTTTAGTACAATGTACACACAGTTCATCACAAGTTGGAATGTATCCAGCCCAAAACATTTTTTTTCTAATTTTGTATATAGAAGGGAAGGATCAGAACTCTTGTTAGATTGCTACTGCTATCTGCAGCTCCGTTAGAGAGATTTGCTCTCATTTGCTGTTCATCTGACCTCTAACTGGGTCACAGACAGAAATAAAAATTTGATACAGGTTCCTCCCACTAGCCTCCCCCTACTGTACTAAAGAAAAGTATTTTTATTTTTGTCTGTTATCTTTGTAGAGCTCCCTTCAGATCTGGAAAAACGTTGTCAACAGGGCAGGAAGGGATGGTAAATCTCTCTAATGGAGCCCCAGACAGCAGTAAAACACATAACAGAGGTTCTAACCCTCCCCCACTCTATCCCAATTTTTTTTGGCTTGATGCACACTTTAACTCACTTTTCAGGATGGATCAAGTTGCGTTAAAGGGCTGTTTTTCACTATATATACAGTATATATATATATA
>NW_017306402.1:220897-275249 GCF_000935625.1 Nanorana parkeri | reverse complement strand
TGTGTGTGCGCGTGCGTGTGTGTAAAATTTACCTCAGACTTCCGTTATAAGCTGTTCTTTCCTCCTTTCATCATGCAGCATTTGAGTGATAGCATTGTTTTTATCTTTGTTGATTTAGATGGTTCTTCGCAGAACAGTCTCAGAGTACTTGCTGAATATTTAATGGGATAGTATTTGCAGCTTGTGCTGCAGTTGGAACATGTTTGTCAGCTGTGTGGATGATAAAACCAATGACAATCCTTAAGCAATTTAACAATCACATTTCTCATGCTACTCTATTGATTATTCTAATAATTCTTAGAAGCTATTTCCTATGGTGTCTGTTTTATTATTATATTGCAGGGTTTGGAACATAATTAACCATTAGAGGGAAGAAATATTGCTTTATCACTACTTGTGGATATTTTTTATAGAGCTGCAGCTAACGATTATTTTCAAAATCGATTAGTTAGCCGATTATTAGGTTCGATTAATCGGTTAATCGGATAAACAATAAAATAAAGTTTAAAAAAAGGCTCCAGTGATGGGACTATTAGTTTGTATTGAGGTTGTAGTCCATCACAGGAGCAAGCTTGGAGCGGTGGAAGTAAAAAAGAAAGATAGTGTGGTGTGCAATATAGTGAAATGGAAAGTGTAAAATTATACAGCAATGAATGCAGAATACCACCAGCTATAGAGGAATACAACAAATCCCAGCAATAGTACATAATAGCTGGAGGCATTCTGCATTGCGCTGTATAATGTACTATTACTGGGTTTTGTCGTCCTCTATAGCTGGTGGTATTCAGCATTGCACCACTGTATAATGTATTATTGCTGGTATTTGTAGTCCTCTATACAGCGCAATGCAGAATATCACCAGCTATAGAGGAGTACAACAAATCCCAGCAATAGTACATTATAGCGTGCAATGCAGAATATCACCAGCTATAGAAGAGTACAACAAATCCCAGCAATACATTATACATACAGTGTATAATGTATTGCTGGGATTTGTATTCCTATGTATAATATACAGCACAATGTACCATCAGCTATAGAGGAATACAAATCCCAGCAATACATTATAGAGTACCATGTGTGGGAAAGTGCATGCTTACCTGAGCAGTCTTCCAGCAACTTGCTTCTGAGATCGGGCCTGTCTATCGGCGGCTGTCATCCCCCCACACCTGCTCCTCCTTACTACATCTCCCCGCGTCCCTGTGCCGATCGTGGATGTGGGTGGGCGGTGAGTGTGCGGCGTGTGGAGCATGGATGCGGGCGGGTCTGGCAGCGGCGAGCGTGAGGTGGGGAGGAGGTACGGCGCACAGCGTGTGGAGCTGTGAACAGGGCCAACTGATCGGAAGCCGATTAATCGATTATTGAAAAAGTTGACAACTTTTTCAATAATCGATTATAATCGATTATGTCGATTAGTTGTTGCAGCCCTAATTTTTTAACACTGCTGGCAAGCACCAAGAGAATCAATTAAAAAATAATATCTTATGAATACTCTTCTTCACTTCTGGTCGGTCATTCACTCGGCTGCCCTCGGCAGCATAGTGAATAGACCCCAATAATGTTACATTTTCTATAGAATACCTTTTCATTTTTCTGTCACCCAAATTCACAATGGGAATTAAATGTATTCATCATCTTAACCCTTTTGGCAGTTGCTTATATCAACGGTTTAGAGCATGACTGACCAGGAACGGTGTTCCTATCAGGAAAGTGAGCATTTTCTTTCAGTTGGTGCTTGCATTAAATGGTGCTCATATTTCCTCAGGTGCTGATTTTGCCTGATATGGACACATTTCACTGAGACTTTCCCTTTGTGAAGAGTAGTTGGAAATTCTGGTTTGGCATTATTAACACCTAGGGCACAGCATATAGTTGGCCTACTACAATACAGCATGATGGTTCCAGAAAGGGGCAAAGAAACATGCTCATGGTGTGGAGTAGATCATGTCACTGCTGTCCTTTGGCATACAACAACACAACATAATGGTTCCAGAAAGGGGTTCAGCAACATGCTCATGGTGTTGAGTATATCATGTCACTGTTCCCCTTTTAGTCGACTACAATATACATAATGGTTCCAGAAAGGGGTGAAGAAACATGCTCATGGTGTTGAGTAGATCATGTCACAGCTTCTCTTTTGGCCTACAACAATACAGTTTAATGGTTCCAGAAAGGGGTTCAGAAACATGCTCATGGTGTTGAGTATAAAATGTCACTGCTTCTCTTTTGGGCTACTACAATGCAGCATAATGGTTTCATAAAGGCATGAAGAAACATGAGTGTTGAGTATATGGGGGTGATTTACTGACCTAAACACACACACACACACCAGGTGTGTGTGATTTTCACACAGCAAAACGTATTTATCAACCAAAAGGTCTCTAAAAGCATATTTCCACTAATGCCATATATGGGAAAATCATGCACATGATGCATATATAATGCTGCTTCACAGTTTAGACAAAAATGGTTAGCTCATGCATTTACATTCCTTGCATTCATCAACGCAAGCAACTAAACATAGAGCTAATTTACCCAACATCACCTTGGAATTCATTCAGGGCTTTGCACAACACACTTGCTGGGTGTGTACACATTACAAAGGTGTTTAGATTCCACCCATAGATCATGCTGGGAGGGAACACACTGCAGAGGTGTATACACATTCGTGGTGTGTTTATAAGGTTAGTAAATCAACCGCCATGAGTCAAAAACTGTTATTGCCCTATAAGTTTTATATATGTACCATAAAAGGTAACATGGTCCTCTAGTTGCACTGGCACATAGCCTACATATCCTGTAATATAAACAACTATCAATACATTTTGATTCCCCTGGTACCTGAAGCTATTCTGTACATGCATAAAGAACCACTGTCATAAACATTGTTATAACTATATGTGGTAACTATATGCATTTCATACTGGCAATGACAGAATTCAGTATATGAATTCCTTTTTTTATTTCACCTGTCTTTTCTCATATTTGTCTCCACATTTACCTGCAGGCCAAATTGTCCAGCAAAAGTGACATTGACAGGGTTTGGAACAAACTATAAAACTACCAGTACTTTTTATAAAGGTCACATTTTATTCACATGGTTTACAATTTCTTTTATTAAAAAACAACCGGTGCTGCAAACGTTTAGCTCCCCCCCCCCGCAGGCAGTATCAGTTTTTTTAACCAGTATCAACAACATTGTTTCTGAACACTTTGGGCCGCAGGTACATTATAGAAAAATATGAATAAAGACACATGTCAGCAAAAAGCTATTTAAAAATCACCATTACACATAATAACCCAGTATTAAGTTTCTTTTTGTGATACTGGTCCTTCCTAGTTTATTTTATGGATTAACTTAATATTGATGCAGGCATCAGAATGCAATCATTTTTGCTATGTTGGTCTTTCAAGGTCTAATTGCATTTCGTAACCCAATATTAATGCAGATATCAGACTTTAAACCTTTTTGCAGTACTGGTCCTTTAAGGGCTCATACCTACTAACACAAGTTGCTCAAGAGCATCCAGCATCCTTGTCACTCACAGCATTTCCCTGGTACTCCATGTCCTCTCCATAAACTGAAGGCAAAGCCATGCCCACTGGAAACGGTGTTGAATACTGAGTTATTCAACTTTGCCCCATGTTTGAAGGGAGCTCAATGGGCAATTTAAATATTAACAGGGTTATTCACTAAGCTGCCAGAGGCAGCCAAGTGAATAACTGAGCCGTAGTGGTGTGCCGAACAACGTTTGGCTACTCACTACGGCTCATTACAGCTGATTTCAGCCACACATCGGCTGAAATCAGCCGTACATCAGCTCCCTTCGGCTGCAATTCAGTCAGAGCATGTTCTGCTGAGCCGAAGAGCAGAAAGAATTTGACTCAGCTAATCCAACATCTGGATTGGCTGAGCCAAAACTTTGCGAATAGACCCCAAAGTCCTTAGAAAGCAGCCATACTTTGTTAGAATACATTTAACCAGGCCTGTACAGTACATTTTAATCTTAAGACGCGCTTTGCAAATCTACTTTCATTTAGTAAAGTTTAGCTTGAGATGTTAGTGATAAAAAAACCTTTAAGTAGATATAATCCCTAAAAGATCGGCATTTTAATATTTGTAACTCAAATACTGATATTACTTTTTTCAACTTTTGTTACATCTCAGTTTTGCTGGTCCCCTGCAGCCTATTTGCAGCCACTACATGTCTACATGCATGTGCTCCAGCAAAAGCTTCATGGCATTTCTCAGGGCGGGTTTTCTAATGGTGGCAACAGAGAATCAGGCTTGCTTAATTTGTATTGAAAGGGCCACAAGTGGTCATTGGAATTCCATTAGACATGGCAATAACAATGGAGCGGGGGCCACAAAATAATAGGAAGTTCCTAAACAAGGACCTTCATTGCTGGATTATTTTAATGAAAGCTGCAGATTTAAAATATTCAAATCATTTTTGAAATTATATTAATATGATAACGTTTATATGATACAGTATTTTAGTGACTGGGTTTACATATACTTGTAACTAAAAAAATACAGTACTTAAACTTATGTAGACAAAACAATATGTCATAATGCAATTAAACATAGTCCTGTTTACACTGTACAATGCATTTAGATGAAAAATTGCTAAAATTTCCAAAGCATAGTTTAATGTTTTTCATTTCTTTTACTCCATTTAGAACGGTTCAATGTGTATCTCATGCCCACACCAAATTTAGACATCTATGGAGAGTGCACAATGCAGATCACACATGAAAATATCTACCTGTGGGATATTCACAACGCAAAAGTAAAGCTAGTAATGTGGCCTCTAAGCTCTTTAAGAAGATATGGCAGAGACTCAACATGGTTTACTTTTGAGTCCGGAAGGTAAGAAGGCATTTTTGTTTTCAATCTTATTTTAACATGCAAGACTTTTTTTGATAATTGCTTAAATGAACCAATTACTAAATAGATAGAAATACATCATAATATTAAGCACAGGTATATAAAGCAGACCTAGCATCAGATGTATTTTTTATGTTACATGAAGGCATGCTATGTAATGTGTTTCTCTAACACTAAGGACCCTGTTCACACCATTGATCGCACAATACTATGGGGGGAATTTATCAAAACTGGAGCAGTTGCCCATGGCAACCAATCAGCATCTCTCTTCAGTTTGCTCAGTTGAGATTTTAAAATGAGAGATAGAAGCTGATTGGTTGCAGTGCAAATCTGCTCCAGATTTTGTCTTCTCCAGTTTTGATAAATTCCCCTCAGTGTGTTTAGTGCTGCACTGCAACGCACGGCCACCGGGAGATGAATGGTAATGCAACACACCTAGTGCACCATACTGCAGGCTAGGCGTGTTGTCTGATAACCTGTGCTGAATGCACGGTGTTGTGCAATTAACGTTACGTTATGGTGTTACGGCCCTTGGGTATTTTTATACCAGTATTCCCCTTGACAATGCTTTCCTCTATCAACATCCTTTTTTTGGTATCTTGCAGAACCATCATCTTCATCCTGGACTAAATGTGCCCATAACCATTAGATGACATTAGGCCGAAATCACAAAGTTACAACACCAGAATGAAGTTCTTATTTTTGAAAATGTTAAACATTTTAATTTGAGTCCAATAATATTTCAAAATTATAGTCACATGATTCAAAATAATGATCATTATGCTTGTGAGAGCTCTGTTTTCTTGATCTCACTTTTTCTGACCAGATTTGGTGTTGATTCAATGTCTATGGAGTAGTATCGAATTAGCGTTCTAGAGGAGCAAAGTAATCAGGCATGCCAGAAAACATTACTCAATTGATGTGGTTTTCCTACTTGGACTGTCTTCCACTCCTTCCTCTTTTGCCCTAAACAGGAGGTCTCTTGGGTCTGAGCAATCCTGTTCAGTGCAGAAACAAGCCACAAAGACATTGTGAGATGGTCATATCATTTCACAGTTTTTCCAATATTCTCCTCCCAGGAAGAACTTGAGACACCATGCCTAGAATCTGTCACTTGACTGTTACATGTCAGGAATGTTTTCAAGTAAATTTGTGTAATTTCTGAAAGGTTTGCAAATGAGAGTGATAGCTAGGAAAGGATCTTGGGGGTGTAAGAAAACATGTTAATTTAATCTGTTGTTATGAATGAAAACTGAACTAGACCCTTAGTATTATTGGTATCATTAGTAAAAAATGTTTGTTTGTTTTTTGCAAGAGTGCTGTGACATGAATTAAATGTCTGAATCTAAAGATGGAACATGATGGAGCCTGAAATATTTTGTAAAAGCGGAGCATTTTACAAAAACATATGCCAGCGATGTGAATGTTTATAAGTAAACCTCTGTTCATTTAAAAGAAAGATGGTTCTTTGGTAAAAAGAATTATCACTTGTCATAAACAAGCTTTAGTAGTGACTTATATATGACATTCCGTTTGCCTGGTAAAATTGCTGACTCTTCTAAATGCAATTTAACCAAATTGCCTTTGATATTGTTCTAATCACACACAATCCACTTCCATGCTGCCATGAAGTTTGGGACAGGTATTGTTCCCAAATCATCTTTTGTCTTTGACTTTTGTTTGTTTTTGAAGTAAGATTTTTAATCTTTATTTTCGCTTTAATCATTTTATTTTATTTTATAGCTAGTTATTGATAAAAATTGATAACATAAATTGCATGTAGTATTTTCAGCTGGTCGGTGAAGCAAATACTTAATTTAATTTAGAAATTAATTTTGGATTAAAAAAAATAACAAATTTCTCCTTCTCTAATGTCACTTTGCTCCAATGAACGAATTAACAAAATGAATAAGAAACGAAAAGGAAACGAACGTTCGACCGAACTACCACTAATGAATTTCAGAAATGGAAATTCAGATTCGTTTGCATTTGTTATATCTGTAATTCGGAATTCGGATACATCCGAATGTCCGTATTTCCGAAAATTCGTCCGAATTTCGATTCGGAACGAAACGAATCGCACATGTCTAAAATATATACTCATTTACAAACCTTTTGTTTTAAAAAATACATTGTATTATGAACTTCATGTGCATATGAACCAAAACTTTTACTTTTTTTTAAAGTAGTGAGGGTAGAACCCCTGTTAGGTTTTTATTACTTAGATACAGTCTAACAAATGCACCAAACAAATGTTCAATAGTGCAATGTTTTTGTTTAGAATTTTGACTGTGCGTAAATGAGATCAAATAAGAGAATACCAGAGAATCTCTCCAATGGGACACAGATGGCAAAAAAATCTGATAAGAGTTTTATCTATTACATGCTGTATCCAGGAATAGAAAAAAACGTTTTGGCTTTAGATATACTTCAATGCCAAAAATAAGGCTTTTATTCAAGTTAAAATGTTTCTTAAGTTGAAAAAATTTTAATTTCCTAAAATAATGATCAAATTGTTTTAAAACTAAGAATTATAATTTGTTTAGTTCTTTTTCACAATATTAAAGCAGCAATAATGTGTCATTAGTGGGGTGATGTCAGTTTCCTGTGCCACTCTTAATATTCCTCTATGTCTTCTCTGTTAACGTCTCAAGTTCTGCTTCAAAAGGTTCTACAACTGCTGCTTGTTGCACCTTATTGGCATACATTTCATGGTGGCAGCCTGTTATTTGATATGTGTTATCTTTTTTTTAAATTGATTTCATTACCAGTGAAGAAACTGTAGCTACAATGGGTAAACAAGCTAGCCCACAGTAGATTTTCGGATTTTCCTGTATTCCAGCAAGCTAAGCTGGAAACATAAAATGTAGAATCAATTTTAGGCATGTGCCTTTATGATATGCTTAGTCTGCATGAACATGTTATAACCAAGCTATAAGCAGAATGATCTCATAGGTCAAAAATACATACTAGATAATAAATGCTATGCAAAGTACTGCATTGTGATGTGAAATTTGGCAGACAAGTGCTTTTGAACTCAGGATAGCATGATTCTTCAGCACTCAGAATCCCCCTTTTATGTAATGTATTTTATAGAAAAGCACAAGACAGTGCCAAATCTCCTATGGCATGGGTAACACACACATTTAATTACATACATTATACTGCTCAGATGAATATTCCTTTTTGGGGGGCAGCACAAGTAGGAGTTTCTCTGTAAACTATGGGGTCTATTCACTAAGCTGCCGTAGGCAGCCGAGTGAAAGAACGACCTTAAGTGAAGTGAGCCGAACGCTGTTCGGCTATACACTTCAGGCTGGTATGGCTGATCTCAGCCGTATATCGGCTGAAATCAGCCGTACATCGCGTGGCTTCACGTGGCTTCGGGTCGGCCGAACATGCTCAGCATGTCCGGCCGACCCGAAGTGCAGAAGGAGTTCAACTCAGCCGATCCAACATCTGGATCGGCTAAGCCGAACCTGCGGCACGCTACTCGATGCTGTTCGGTCTATTCTTATAGATGCCGAACAGCAGTGAGTGAGTAGCCGAATGCCGGAGCCGTGTCAGAATATAAAAAATTAAATAAAAAAAATGTTTGCCCATAGGATTGCATTGCTAGATTCCTATTGGCTATTTCAATTTGCAATAGCCAATAGTAAACTGGCATTGCACCCACCCTCTGCTGCAGTTCTCCATCAGGTCCATCAGCAGAGAACGGGTGCAATGCTAGTTTACTATTGGCTATTGCAAATTTAAATAGCCAATAGGAATCTTGCAATGCAATCCTATGGGCAATTTTATTTTTCTATTCTGACACGGCTCCGTGTCAGAATAAAGAAAGAAAAAAGAAAAATCAGTGTATCTATCCTTGGCGGCCGGGAGCGGGGAGACTCCCGGAGCGCCCGGGAGAGTTTGCTGTCTGGAGATCAGTGTCCCTGGTTAGTTGGTAACCAGGGACGCTGATCTCTCTGCAAGATCACGGCTAGCTCCGCCCAGCTGTCAGAAGCAGGCTGTCGCTCGGCCAGCTTCGGCTTTCAGCGCGGCTCAGCCGAGCCGAGGCATATGCGTTCTGCTCGACTGAGCCGCTCGGCTAAGTTCGGGAGCTGTACATGAAAAGCTATTGTGAATAGCCAGTACAGCAGCCCTATGGTTCTACTGAACCGAAGGGGTCCTGGGGCCGAAGCTAGCTGAAGGATCGGCCAAAGCTATGGCTGCTTCGTGAATAGACCCCATAATGTACACAATGGCATGCACAGTGGAGGGCTGGACTTTGGAGAGTTGGTCTGCATGGCATCTGAGGTGGGGGGGTGCATTTACTACTTATGTGGAAAGGGGAAAACATTTCCAGCTTTTTTCTTAAACGTAAAGTTGAATCTTATGTCTAAGCCTGGAAAAAGTAGGTCAACTGTACCCTGCTCCCAAGAATTACCCATTTTCTGAGGCACCCTTCAGAAACACTTGGATGTCACTGCTAGCTCTGCCCAATTGTTTATATTTTGACGGCATCTGTCAGATTCTTCATTCAGCGGTGGGAGTTCATCGAGTGTGGTTGGGTCAGCAGTCTTAATTTTTTTTTAAAGTTTTTATTTTATTTTGCCGAGTCATCGTCAACATGGACAACTCTGGATCACGATTACGTCGTCGGATCATTTTTTTTGTTTTTTTTAATAAAGGTCTTGTCAAAAATTCTTTGTTGTGTTTTTATTTCAATTAAAATATTTTTTATTAAGGTCTGGTCTTTTCATTTATCTTTTATTTAACCCTTTAGTGAATGGGTGGGGGTACAAGTACCCCTTAATAATTCACAAGGGGAAGGCCGTATCTGGGTGCCCCTTTATTAAAGGGGTACTTCAATGCAAATAAGCCCCCCTGCCTACAGACCCCCACAACCAACACCCCCAGGGCTTGTGGGGAAGAGGCCCTTGTCCCCATCAGCATGGGGACAAGGTGTTTTTCCAGGGGTGACCCTGGAAAAGCACCCTCCCAGTGCAGAGGGCATTTGGCATGGTATGGCAGGAAGGGGGGTGCTTGCTCATCCCCCTTTCCTACCCTGCCAGGTCTGGGGAGTTTAAGGGGGCACCCCATGTTTTCCCCCAATTTTTGGGGGTGGGGTTCCTCCTTGAAATTCTTACCAGACCGCTCAGCAGCATTTACCTATTCACTCACTGCTGTTCGGCTCCTATGAGAATAGGGGCAGACAGCAGCGAGTGAACTGCTAGAGCTTTGGCTCAGCTGATCCAGATGTTGGATAGGCTGAGTGGAACGGCTGGCATGTTCGACTGACTGAAGTCAGCCAATGTACAGCTGGTTTTAGCCAATGTACGGGTGAAATTAGCCGTACAGAGTCAATGTGAATAGCCGAACACCATTCGGCTCAGTTCACTTTGGCTCGGTTATTCCCTCGGCTACCTTCGGCAGCTTAGTGAATAACCCTCTTGGTTACACATATATGGAGTGTGAGAAGGAGGTTGCACACATGGAATCATGCTGAAGATACACATAGTGTAAAGAGCCTTATAAATCTGGCTCAAAGATTTATACAAAACTATTATTGTTAAACTGAATGCACTTTCAGCCTTTTGCACAGATGCAATGCTTCTTGGATGGTAGATGTTGCTCTTTACAAGTATTAGTGTATTGTTATTGTACAAGAACATTACATTGAGATGCAAGTTTAGCAAAAATGTTGCAGTAAAAACAATTTGTTATAGTGCATAATCCAGTGGTCCCACAATGCTGTTCAGGCAGCCATTTAAAGGAGAACTATGGGGTTAAGGCTTTCCCCCATAGTTCTCCTCAGGGTAACGGGAGGACACAAACTAGCGTCCTCCCGTCACCCTAGGCTCAGTATACCGCGAGCTGTAGCTCACGGTATACTGAGACACCGCAGTATACCGCGAGCTGCTGCTCGCGGTATACTGAGACGCTGCCGCTGAAGCGGATCCCGACAATTATGCCGGGATGCGCCCAGCTGCGTGACTGACAGCTGGCTCTGCCTATCCAGAGGCAGAGCCAGCTGTACCCGCCCCGTCCCCCGTCCGTTCTGCCAGTCAGCGATGGCGGATAGGAGCAGGGAGGGGGGAATCGAGCCCCTCCCCTGTCACGGCAGAGAGCCGTGACAGGATCAAGAGGTGAGCGAACGCCGGTATGTGTTCGCTCACCTCCAGATCTACTGAGCCGACCTGTGACAATCCCATTGTCACAGGTCGGCTAGAACTATGAGGTGAGTGAAAAGCACTCTCCTCATAGTTCTCCTTTAAGCTTAGTTAATTTAGGCCAATACTTCAACAGCAGATAGGGATGTTGGGTAAGCAAAACAGCCAATACGTTTTTGTTGTTATATCATCAGTCAATTTATGTCATCAATTGTTTGCTACTGCATAAGGTTTGTGTACAATACATTACTATATGATTTCATGAAGAAATAGGAGGCTTGAAGAGGATGAGTGCTTTCTTATAATGTGTGCAAAAATTAATTTGACCTATTTTAATCATAATTTACTTTTGAAAAACAAATAACTGGTTTATTTCTTCCTCTGTTGATTACAATGCATACTTATATTTTCTTGTCAAGTTCAGTTTATTAAGGCGGACTATAACTTTCAAATCTGCTCTGAAGGCTCATCCTGGATATACTCTATATTGTCTATGCTGATACCAGGAAAGAATGTATTAATTTTTATGACACATATTTCTGGTTCGATGTACCAGATATTTTGATAAGGCTTACTATAGTGCTCAATAGTTACAATAAGGAGTAGCTGTATGTACAATGCAATCAAGCTTTCATATTTCAATTTATTCAAGTAGAATCAGTTGTTAAAGTCCACTGTTTCAGTTTTGTTTTAAGTTTATGTAAAGCCAAAACCTAGTTTTTGTTTAGTTTTGAATAGAATGGGGAAGAGTTTGAAGCAAGGTCTGATTTTATATACAGCTACTTCACCTTTTCTGTTAATAATAGTGACCATTGTCTTTGGTAGAGAATGTGATGGGAAACCCAACATTTCTAATTTGTCACATGAACAGGAGGTGAGGGGAAATATTGCAATGGACAAACCTCTTCTGGTGGCACCATCTTGGTCATTGTGTGGTTGTTACAACTCCTATATTTTTGAAGAAGTATAGGAAGTTATTGTTACAAACAGGAACTTTGCTTGAACTTTGTTAGTTGCATTCAAAATTATATTGCTAGTCTTAAAACAAGGAAGCATGGAGGGAAAGAAAATTGATTTTAAATGATTTTGACACCAAGAAAGCTTACAAATAGAAAGCAGCAAAATACTGTATTGGCCAGGGAATTAGAAAAGGGAATTGATGAAAGTCAAAGCCACTGTGATGTTTATCTTAAGATAGAGAACTTTTCTATAATCTAGACTTTTCTCATCTAGAAGAGAACTTTTCAGAATGTTCGCCGAAAGGACATGCGGATCAAACCTGAGCAAGTTGGCAAATAGAAAAAATAAAAAATATATATATATATATCTTTATACACACACACACACACACACACACACAAATATTACACATACACATACATACATTGGCCACTCATATGTATTCCTTACCTATGCTGGCCCTGCTTCCACTTTGCAAAGTTAAAGAACTCTTTTGCTTTACTGCTTATCACACTTCAAGTCTCTGAGGTTGATTTACTAAAGGGGTAGAGACTGTTCACATAGTAAGGTAAATGTTCGCTTTGGAAAAGTGAATATTTACATTACCTGAGCAAGTATGCAAATAGAAAAAATAAAAAATATATATATATATATCTTTATACACACACACACACACACACACACACAAATATTACACATACACATACATACATTGGCCACTCATATGTATTCCTTACCTATGCTGGCCCTGCTTCCACTTTGCAAAGTTAAAGAACTCTTTTGCTTTACTGCTTATCACACTTCAAGTCTCTGAGGTTGATTTACTAAAGGGGTAGAGACTGTTCACATAGTAAGGTAAATGTTCGCTTTGGAAAAGTGAATATTTACATATTACATAAATATGTTTTCACTGATTTCTGATAACTCACATGTAAGGAAAACTGAAATAAACAGAGTTTAACCTTATTCACTTTGCTAAATTTACTTTCACTTTAGATGTACAGTGTCTTTTCTTTTAGACTAATGCAACAACATGTACAGACTCTATGTCAAAAAATAATAATAATGGTTTGGAGTCTCTGGTGCTCAAAGACTAAATCAATACTATGCTGTACAGGCCTGTACAGCAGACTCTACAAGCCATTGATGGGAAATTATCCATACTGTATACAGATAACACCAAAAAGCTGCTTCTCACTTCCCATTTATTTTATAAAAGAACATGTTTTGAAGACCATGGCAAATACCCCCTAACAATCTCCCATTCCCTTCTCTCTGAAGGGCAGGATAAATGTAAACTTCTATAGAGAATATCACACTTATGTAAAATATCTCTCTATGGCATGTTGAAGCTCACGTACATTATTCCTGAAATGTGGTTCAAACATAGCAAGCCATTTTTCACAAAGATATGTATGCAAATTAAAAATAATGTATGCAAACATAGGAATCCACAGCTAATGCACCTTCAGGTTGGATTCAAAGGTATTTTTAAATGATATACTGTATGTACTTTAGTGTTTTACATCCAATAAGCAAGTTTAAATCATTCATAGGGCAAAAACATGTGGATCATTCAAGATTATTCACATGGAGTAAAACAGGCATGCAGACTTCTGCTCACCAGTGTGCAGTGGTGGTTAGGCTGAAGTGAGTCACATGGCAAGATATATGGCTTTATGAGACCTCATAGATATCCCAGATGTTTCCGTAAAGGACACGGCAGTCCTACTGTGCTGTACCTGCCAAAATGTGCCCTGCCAATAATGTCTCCATCAAGAAGAAACAATTTATTAAAGTAAGGTGTATAGTGTTGAAAATAAATGAGTTGCTTTCATATAGGACATACAGCCATACTGTGCTAGTATCTACCACTTGTTCCTAAAATGTATAGAGTATATAGAGTGCAATGTCCAGAAACAACTTTACCTCCCAATGATAATATACATTTTCTACATTTGTATGTACATGATATGGCCAGTGTCTCAGAGTTACATGCATATGCTGTAGTAAATAATATGCTTCAGTGTCCAAACATCTGCCAATATAAGCTGCCATCATCCATCATAGTCCACAACACATGGCATACAGAGATATGAACATGATTGTTTTCAAAAATTATGGCTGGCAATAGTCTCAAAAATTGTCATCAAGGCATTAAACTTATTTATACAGTAAATAGGAAGGTAGAAATAAGTTCAACTGGCTAGTGCAATGCCAGGACTAAACCACTGCAGGTAGTGCATAGCAGCAACTTCTCTCCAAGTGCAAGTACCGTATTTGCCGGCGTATAATGCGACTGGGTGTATAAGACGACCCCCTACTTTTCCACTTAAAACATAGGTTTTGGGCTATACTTGTCATATAAGACTACCCCACTTCCAAGGCAACGCCATTTAAAAACATCATGGATGAATGTGCGGTAATACTGTATTACGGTAGCTTTAGCTACATACAGTATACCGCGCTGAGCCAATCACGGCGAGCGATGTATTCTATTAATGAATACAAAGCCAGCTTGGATTGGCAGAGGTTGTGTACATCGCTCGCCTTAATTGGCTCAGCGTGGTATACTGTATGTAGCCAAAGCTACTGTACATACAGTATTACCGCACATCCAGCGGACAGATTAGGGACGTTCGTTTTAGGCCAGCTTGGCCCAAACGAACTAAAGGTATACATTGTATACCTCGCGTATAAGACGACCCCCGATTTTCAGGGGGTGTTTTTAAGTATAAAAAGTAGTCTTATACGCCAGCAAATACAGTATTTCAAGTCTTAAAAAACTTGATCCCATCTGTAAGCTATTTTACAGTATGTCAGATAAAAATGACATTAATGCTGGATTTGTTTAGCTCAATCCTGGCCTTAATCTTAAGCAAGATTTCATTGGACTGACTTCCTACTAACAAAACCTCATGCAAAATATGGTCCAGTCTTAGGTCTCTACACACTAGGAAGCCAGCAACAAATGACCCACAACAACATTAAAAACAATATACACATAATACATATAAATCAGCAGAAATGTGAACATGTGTGTGCAAACTCAAACTCACATGTGTTTGCCCTCAGGCAATGGAGAAAGAAGAGAGAAAAAAGAACATATGTGCAAGCAAAATTAACATTCATTATATTTACAAATCAATGTCACATCTATAATTAAGACCATGTGGCATTTTGGTTTGCAATTTAAAAATCCAAAATGCTTCCCAACGTAGATGGAGATATCAAAAGTCCACCAAATGCTGGGAAAACGCTTATCTTTGTCAGAACCACCGCGACATGGTGTGTCTCGAATATATTCGATTTTGCTGGAACTATTCTCCCAAACATTTCCACAGTATCTTACGCAATGGGAAAGGGAATTGCAAGTAACATGGACCGACTTGCAAAAGCAAGGTATATTACGTGCCAACTCCAGTTTATCCATTAGCACCTTGGTTACTGATACAACATTTTGCTTTTTGGCAAGATGGTATTATACACGGGACCGAGTACATGCAATGCATTCCCTAAGCGTAGCTACTTGCTGGAGGGGATGTGCGGCTATTGGCTCCTATTTACATATTTGGTGGTCTTGTCCTCGGATTAGGCCATTATGGAAACAGATTGTTCAAAGTGTTGAGAAAATTACTAACATCTCTCTACCCTTGGAA
This sequence comes from Nanorana parkeri, assembly GCF_000935625.1. NCBI lineage: Eukaryota > Metazoa > Chordata > Amphibia > Anura > Dicroglossidae > Nanorana > Nanorana parkeri. The sequence continues at coordinate 259,584 of NW_017306402.1, read as the reverse complement.
CCATCAATATGCCTCCTTCATGTCACTGCAATTCCACTGTCTACATATAAAAAATTGTTGATACCCACTCTCTTGAACGCAGCTAGGGCTTTAATTCCTTTACATTGGAAAACAGCTGATGTCCGTACTTTGAGGAAATGGTTTAACAGAGTGGATTATTATAGACGGATGGAAGAATTGACTGCTATTAAATATGATAAATATGAAAGATGTAAAAATAAATAGTAGCCGTGGGTTGAGTTCCAACAAACGAGCCTGTACCTAAACAATGTGGCTCATTCTTGAAAAGTCTTCTGAGAAACCACTTGTCTTTTTGGGGAGTGGAGGTATTTATCTATTTATTTATTTATTTTCATTAGGATTTAGTCATTCAGGTTTATAATGAATTTTGAAGTCCACATTTGGTGGCAGCATATTGTATAAATGGGTGCCCACGCTCATACCCCTTCCTTTTTTTTTTTCCTTCTCTTCCCTCCCCCCTCCCTTTTTCCCCCCTCCTTTCCCTTTTTTCCTTCTCTTTCCCCTTATATGTAATTTCTTGTCTGTAGTCTATGAGTGGTTACCCATGTGGTGTAACATCAGGATGCTCTGATTCTCAATGGCGTTGGGAACCGGAACATTTGCTTACTCTGAAGCTTGATCTGTTTTGAAACAACTGGAATATTGGAGTCTAAGCTTCTTAGCTCTTTAAATGGGTTCCACTCGTCTCTCCCCTTGTACTTGTATTTATATTTATATGTTGTAAAATGTATTCATATGATTGTAATTGTTATTTGCTATGAAATGAATAAAATTTAAATATAAAAAAAAAATGCTGGGAACCCTCCAACTTGTCTATGCCATTGAACATGAATGGCTGCATATCTCCAACATGAGTATTCCAAAACTATCTGGGTACATTAGTATATTGTTTTACATTTCAGCATTGGCCCGCACACAAATGTTTAGTGATTATTTTCCTGAGTGGAAAAGCCTGTATAGCCCACATACTGTAGTTACATTTTGTGCAGACTATCACATGCACGACTTTATGAATGTTATATTTTAAAATAGATCTTATTTGTTTTCTTGTGGACATTACAGTACAGTATTGACCTCTGAATAAAGGTTGGACACTAAGCCAGCGAGTGGGGCCTTTGCATCATAATAGCTAAGGGGAAGCAATGAAACCAAAGTGGCAGCTCTCCTTCTTGAGAAATGGCAACTCCCCTGTAAAATCATGCATAACTGCTGATCAGCACATACAATAGGAAGGTTAATTTCACAATTTGAACCACGTTACTATTTTTCCTTAGACAATTTAGAAACAGGTGGGTTTTGTAGCTACCATCCTGATTTTTTTTTTGCATTACTTTTCCATGCGCCATTTAATAGAACCTCCCTGCTCTTAGAGCTGAGAACATCCTTTGTTCTGTCAATGGTCCATTGTGGATATTTCCTCTGGCAGAGAACAGTAGTAGTGGAAGACTTCCTTTGCTGGCTTTTGTGTTTACAAGTGACAGCAGCGAGTGGGTAAGCTGCCACAGTGGGTCCTGTACTGATGGGGGTCTAGATTGGGCTGGGCATCCCAATTTAACTGCCTATTGGTAGGTAAGGTAGGAAATCTTTCTTCCACCCACTGTCTCTTATCCCTGGGCCCCCACCTTGGTTTCCATAGCAGCTATATGGGCTGCTTTGGCGTTACATTTGCCAGTGATTACAATATATTTTAGGCTGAACTCCAGGCAAGCAGCTACATACACAGGACTAGAGTTATGCTTTGATTTGGTCATTTATTGATTTGGGGGAAAGCATCCAGTTGTAAAGCCTCTTTCTTAAATGTTTGGTGATCAATACATAATGATCTGACCATCAAATTATTTGATAAGCCCTATACACATTAACATGTAGATTCTCCTTCTGTAACAAATAGCCTATAACTGAAGGCTTTTTCACTTCTGTGATAGTGAGGAAAGATAAGCAATTGAGAGACATTTTTAACACAGCTCACATATTTCTGTATACATTATAGACGGTTACAGTTTACCCAGGGTAATATCATAGAGTTTGTAGACATACAGAATTGGTGTAATTTTGGCTTAATACTAATGCTAATGCCTTTGAATTAAAATAGCTTTAGGTTTTTGCAGCATTCAGCAATGTCGAAATGTGGCATACAAAATTCTCCCTCTCCTATAGATGTAGTATTCTGCTGTCTCTTTGCAATAAACTAAACTAATGGAAAATAAAGTTACTGTAAATGAATAATAAAGTATAATCTAAAAGCTGAAAGGGTAAAATGGACATACCAGATACTAAATGTGGCAATTAGCATTGTAATAGGCTTATAAGTCAATCTATCAGTATTTAGTCATCTTCAGCTGAATAAACAATCATTGTGGAATGTCACATTAACCTTCTGCCGATTACTTTATTGCAGGCATTTACAGTAACAATCCCCAGACAAGGTCTGTTGAATAAAAAAGCACTTAAAGTGTATGTAAACCCTAACAATGAAGTTCTCTCCTTTTCTCCCATTTGGTCTGTTCAACATACAATTTAAAGAATTTATTATATGTGTTTGATAGGTGCAAAAATAGCTGGTGAGTCTGAAATCTTGTGAGCTGAACTTCCTGTGCTTTTTGCTTGTGCAGCACTCTTATGAGTTACATTGTTTCTAGTTCTCTCTGTGGACTACACCTCCTCTATGTTATGGAGTAGAGGGAGGTGTTTTGTAGTGCTAACATACTTTCTGTCCTAGAGTGACAACTCTATAGATACAATACAGTGAGTGAACCTAGAACAGAAGTGCAGCCTAGATAAAAGGTATTAAGTACACCACATCCTAAGAAACAACTTGTTACACCAACTTATTTAAGTAAGCAATAGTGATGTGCCGAACACCCCCCTATTCGGTTCAAATTCGTACTTTAGAACATGGGAAAAGTTTGAATTCGAACTCTAACTCAATGCAAGACTATTGGGGTAAAACTTTGAAAATGAATTGACCCCATTTTGAAGGCTTATATGCAATTTAATGGCCATAAAAAGGGTATGGGGATTTGGGTACTGCCCTGGGGGATATGAATCAATGAATTTTTTTTTTTAAATACCGTTTTTAAAGGAGCAGTGATTGCAACATCACTTAAAGTGAAACAATAAAAATGAAAAATGCCTTTAAATATCATCCCCTTAAACTGCCTGTAAAGTGGCAAATCTGTGCAATGTATAGAAGCTGCTGCAGCAAAAATTACATTTGTAAAGAAAAGAATGACATTTAGAAAGAAAAAAAAAAGCGTGCGGTTCCCCTCCCAAACAATACCAGACCCTTTAGGTCTAGTAGGAATGTTAGGAGTGACCCTATTTTAAAAAAAAAGCGTGGGGTTCCCCCCAAAAGTCATACCAGACCCTTAAGGTCTGGTAGGAATTTTAGGAGGGACCCCATGTAAAAAAAAACACAAAAAAGTGTGTGAGGTTCCCCCTCAAAGTCATACCAGGCCCTTAAGCACGGGTACACATTTTAAGGAGGAACCCCACCCCCTAAAATTCCATACCAGACCGAGCACAGGCCTGGCAGCGTAAGAAAGGGGGGAGAGCGAGCACAACCCTGCAATACCAGGCCACATGCCCTTGCACTGGGAGGGTGCTTTTCCAGTGTCATCCTTGAAAAAGCACCTTGTCCCTGTGCCGATGGGGATAAGGGCCTCTTCCCCACAAGTCCAGGGGTGTTGGTTGTGGGGGTGCAGGCAGGGGACTTATTCACATCAGGGTACCCCTTTTGTATAAAGGGGCACCCAGGTGCTGCCCCCCCCTTGTGAATGAGTACCCCTACCCATTCACTAAAGCGTTAAATAAAATTGTAAAATTGTAAATGAAAAGACCAAACATAATTTCTGCGGTTTTAGTGTGTTTTCGGATTTTGGAGACTCGTTGCCTCCGAATCCGAAACAACAGAAAAATGTGTTTCCTTTGACGAAATGAACTAAAAAAAATTTCGTTTTTATTTGTTTAGTTTGGAAACAATTTTTTTTGTTGTGCACATGCCTATTGTCCACAACAATAAATAGACATAATAATTTTAAAAGACAACCCCTGACCAATCCACTCACGATGTACTCCCTACGCAGAACGGCATTTTGACAGATGCCGGCAACATATATATACAATTCGGCGGAGCTAGCGGTGACAGCTAGCTCCGCCCAACTGTTTACAGTTGCACGACATCTGACAGGTGAGCCATGATTTTGCAAAGTCTTCATGACTTTGCCCAATCATGGTTCTTACAGAGTACTTGGCCCTGATTGGGCAAAGTCCTGCACCTGACCTGTGCTTGAAATGTTCTTAGTCTGAAAAGTTAAAACAAATGCAGCAAACACATTTAAAGATTGGTAACCTACAATATATTATTTTTTCATAAGGTTTAGATACTCTTTTATACTACCGCTTATTAACTAACCCCTAACGCTTTTAAACCAACATGTGATTACACTTGGCTAAGTATTAGAACCATCACATGAGAGGAAAGGGAGGTGAATCCATACCTTCATGCCACATTTTCATTGCTTGCAACAGTTGCAAAGAGCAGCTAAAAGTGGCGTAAAGATGTCTATTTGTTGCTGGGAATAAGGCAAGTAATCAAAACCTGCATAGGCAAAGCACATGTTTGATTTACATATTGAATAGTGGGCAAAAATAGCACCGCAGTAATGATTAGGTATGATTTATCTGTAACATTTATAGCTGTATGCACTTTGTATTTTATGCATATGCAAGGGAAAATCTGTCTAATTTTAAAAGGACAATTATCAAACTGGCATAAGCCTGATTTCAAGTTACATTTAGGAAAATGCGAACATAATTTTATGCCTGTTGAGACTTCATTTTAACAGTCCAGTCATGTAGCCATTTCCCTTACACACACTTCAAGTTTGTACTCTGACAGATGTTGCTCTTTGAAGGATGCTTGCATTATATCAAACTATATTCATTCCAGTGTGTCACATAGGCCATTAAAACAAACAAATAATCAAAAAAATCCTCATCTTCCTTTTCCTTTTCTTCTGCAGAAATATTGTAATTAAACATGTCATTTTAAACTGCTTTGTCTACCTAGAATCCATTCAGTATAGATGAGAACACATTACCCGTGGTAGTTATTGAACCATGAAGATTGCTGACTTTGGAATAAATACTGAGAAGCAATACTTTGGAAATGCTCTCCTTTTATGTGACCCAAGGTTGATATATTAATTTTCTCAATAGAAGATACACAGATGCCAGGGTTATTTGAAGCTGAAAGTGCAAGTCTTGCTGCAGGCAGTACATCTGACAAATATCTTTCATTTGTTTGCCATTCTTCCGCGGGCCAGCTTGGTAGTTGCGAGAAATGTCGCAGTCAATTAACCTACATAGTGGAAAAATAAACTATTTCCTTTGGTTCATCCTCCTAATACATCGTAGAGTAAGAGTCATTTGAATGTCACTTGCAAAGACTGTGGCATTTATTGCTTAGTGTATGTGTTATTTTTATTCTAGCTTAAATTAATTTCCTATACTACCGCTTATCGTATGGTAATCCATATGTTTTGTATCCCTCTGAGCTAATTACTTAATGGGCCTTGTTAAAGCATAATGTCTTTTTATTAAACCTGGGAATAAAAATTCCTACAGCAAACATCCGCATTGCTGTTGGCAGTTTTCGTGTTTCTCTATGCTGTACAACTGCTGAAACACATTTGTAAACACATCTTTTAAAGGATGCATTATAATCTGCTACAAATTGGGACCACTTAAAAAGTTGTATCAATTTAATATACATATATTTAAAAAGATATATGTGATCATATTGGCAGTATTTTATACCTTGGTTAAGATGTATAATTTAGTAATAGAGTTGGCTCATACTACATTGCATATTTTGGAGCTTACAAATATATGCCACATTTGTAGGATAATCTAAGGGGCTCATTTATAAAGAGAGTGGATATTGTTATCCACTTCCTGTTGTGAAATTCCAGACCACATCCTGCATTTTATGGTTCAAACTCAGTGCAGAGCTTCATGTTCAAAAAAGAACATTGCTGTACTTTATAAATATGTGTTTGATTATAAGATGTCCAAATATCTTTCAATTGAGAGATCAATGCCCATTCATACTCACTCTCAACATCCCAACCAGACAACTGGTCTGTTTCTCAGGCTTGAGATATCTGCTGAGCTTTGAAATATCTGATAGCTCACTGACATTTCACACAACAAATAACACCATCTACTGGTATCTAGTTTTATATAGAGTAGGAAAAGATTAGAAACTTTCTATATTTCCCACGATGCGCCCAAGATTACAGGACCCATAGATGCGTATGATGTCACCCTACGCCAGCATTGGGTGTTGTCATTCGCCCTGCCTCCAAGATTGTGGCACACATGACGGTGGCCACCGCACATTTTTTCCTTAAATGTGCACCTTCAGATTTGGAAGTTCATAGTCTCTGAATTCAAAACAGCATAATGATTCATGTCATCAAACTAAAAGAATAAAAAGGTTTTTCCCTTTACATTCATTTCGACCAAAACAAATTGTTATGCTGTACACATGTCTACTTTCCACTTCCTTTCACGATGACCAACACTATAAAATGTAACCCTGTTTAAAATCTAGGCAAGTCAAACTGAACTCATGATATAAAAGCATAAGATTACCTTCAGTGAAAACCACATGGCAAAACACTAAGGGGGTTATGCACTAAGCTGCCAAAGGATTTAGCCGAACGTTCGGCTAATCCTTCAGCTGCAGAAACCCTTCAGTTTGGCTGAATTCACAATAGCCCACAATTTGGGTGATTCATAATAGCGCGTACAGCAGCCGAAGAGAGCCGAAGCACATAGCCGCGCCGAATTAACATGCTTCGGCTTGTTGGCACAGCCAAAGACTCAGCCAGAGTGGGGAGAACAGAAGTCCACTGCTCGCAAGTTTGTAAAAGATAGATTACAGAACTGCATGGGGACCCCCTCACAATTCATAACAGACCTTTTAGGTTTGGTAGGAATGTTAAGGGGGAAGCCTGATGTAAAACAAATGTGTGGGGTTCCCTTCAAATGTCATATCAGACCCCTAAAATTGTAAACTAGACCCTTACTCTGAGCACTGACCTGGCAGGGCAGGAAAGGGGGATGATGAGCGAGTGCCCCCCTGCCTGCACCATACCTAGCCCACATGCCCTCATCTGCATCTGGGTACCCCATTCATAAATGGGTCACTCTGATGCCATCCCTCCCTTGTGAATGAGTACGGGGTAGTTGTTACCCCTACTCATTCACCAAAGAGAAAAGTAAGAAGTAAAATAAACGCACAACACCTTTGAGAAAAATCCTTCCAATAACAAACACAGTTCTTGACAATTCCTTTACTGTAAACAAAAAAAATTGTCCAACTCTGTAATCAATGGTCAATCACGTTGTCCGGCGATGTAATCCAGGTTAATCATGAAGAACTATGCCTGCCAATGCGCCAAAAACAAAAAAGTCCTGCCACCTGCTGACCCGACAGCTTGCGCCAAACTCCTGCCACAAAAGACAGCTCCTGCCCAAATGTAAACAAATGGGTGGAAATATAAACAAATGGGTGGAGGGAGTCACGACGTCATGACTCACTCCGCTCATTTGTTTTCATGCCATAACAGCTCACTGACCTGAACCCTTACTCATTCACAAGGGGGCAGCATCTGGGTGCCCCCTTTATGAAAGGGGGTACCCAGATGAGCCCACCTGCCCACAACCCTGGCCCAGTGGAAGAGGCCTTTATCCTCACTGGGTACAAGGTGCTTTTCCAGCCCCCCCCAAAAAAGCACCCTTTCAATGCACAAGGCGTGTGTCCTGTTATGGTGCACTCACTCGTTCCCCCCTTCCTGCCCTGCCAGGCCTGTGCTTGGATTAAGGGTCTGGTTTAGAATCTTAGGGGGACCCCACATTTTTTCCCCTTCTTTGGGTGCTGAGGTCCCCCTTAAAATACCCACCAGACCTAAGGGGTCTGGTATAACGTTTGAGGGAAACCCTAAAAAAATGTGTTTTTGTTATTTTTTTTACATCGGGGGTTTCCCCTAACATTCCTATTAGACCTAAAGGGTCTGGCATGAATTGTGAGTGGGGCCGCATGGCATTTTTTTTGGTGTTTACATTGTCAGTTTTCATTCTGTTTGCTACCTTGGCAGCATTCAGCTATTCACTCTCTGCTTTTTTGGCCCCTTGAAGAATAGGGGTGAACAGTAGAGAAAGAAGTGCCGAACATTCACCTCAGCTGATAGAGATGTTGCATCAGCTGAGACAAACAGGCTCTTCGGGAAGAACCTGTTTGCTTCAGCTGATGCAACATCTTGATTGGCTGAGGTGAATGTTCGGCACTTCATTCTCTGCTGTCCACCCCTATTCTTCAAGGGGCCGAACAGCAGAGAGTGAGATGAAGTGAGCTGAATGCAGCCGATGTACAGCTCAGAATAGCCATACAGGGCTGCAGTGAATAGCCAAAGAGGCTTTGGCTGCCTTCCCTTCGGGTAGGTTATTCATTCATCTGCTTTGGCAGCTTAGTGAATAACCCCCTAAGTATATCCAAAGATATAAAGCTGACAAAACCTATATGCAAATATCAGCATTTCCAATGTTTCAATTTGGCCCTGTCCTCTCCAGTCTTTAAAGCCTCCCCTTTGGACAGTATTACTACTTTAATTTGATAATTGGCTTTATTGACCAGTAGGAAGGCTTGGAAGGCAGAAGCAAGGCCAAGCTTAATTTTTGTTATAAAGCTAAGATTTGGTGGTAAATTCAGCTGCCTATTTCTCTGTGTCTACTAATTTTGTGGACATGTGGTTCCCACTGAAGGTAACTTTTGCATAGTAGTTGCATGTATACTCAACTGCCTATTTCATGGGATCTGATACTTATCTGGTTCTCACTGAAGGTAACCTGTGCTTTTACATTTTTCATAACCTTTAGTTTAACTTGCCCAGGTTGGTAGAAGCCAATTTATTAACCATTTTGTACCTATTAAACCTAACTGACCATTTATCATTTCCTCTTTGCCTCACAATTCACAAATTGTAATTCTCCATTTCTTAAAGTGTTACTTCAACCTCAACATTTTATTTTAAACTTTTAATTTCCTATTGCTTTCCCATCCCATTTTAATTTCCATATTCTATATTGAAGCACATTAAAAAAAATCCATCTCTGTATCCTTTATATCTATCCAGTCAGTGTCACGTTTTCTATCCTCATTTATATACTTAAATAGTATGTTCATTTGCAGCTGTCAGCCTCTCTTTTATCTATTTCTTTAACTGACCCTTCACAATCTGGTCCTTGTTGTAATCATTTCCCAGAAATAGCCCTTATTAAATTACTCAATGGCTTGATCACTAGGATGTTCAAGGCACACTATTCCACATTCTTCTGCTGTCTATAGTTTTTCACTTAGATGATCATTCTCTAATAGACTAAACTCTATTTTCTTTGGGATTCAAGGTCATGCATTATTTCCTCCTGTATCACTGTCGGAACACTTTTCTATCTCTGATCCTTGACTTTACCCAATCACCTTCCCATCTATCAATATCCTCTTGTACTTGGACACATTCTTCTCAGTTTATACATGAGGATTTGTCATCTAATCTACTATTTTGGAATCTCATTTTAACTCTACATTGCTGATATTCCTTTTTATCTCTCGGCCTCCTACATCTCATTAGTACTGAAGCATAATCCTGATTCCAGTGCAGTTGCCATGTCCTAATTGTATAATGTGACCACTGTTCACATCAGTTTCTAGATTCCTCATGTTCATATTATGCCAGCTGACTGACAGAATCAGCATAACAATAAAAAAAGCATATATTTCAATTGTTTTAGCATATTATAATGTACTAGTGAAAAAATGAAGTATGTGAGTGAAATAATGTAATATGCTGTAATCCGTTAAAAGTTGAATAAATGACATGCCCATCATTAGGTAGATCTATTTCATTCTATCCATGTGTCATGTTTCTTGAATTGCACCACTGGCCACTTCCCAAGATGGTTTTTTTTTTTATGGCCCCAGATATGCTCAGCCCTTATATGTCACTCATCAGCTACCTCAAACAAACACAATTGTTATTGTTAATGCTAATACATAAATACTGTACTGCATACACATTTTTATTTAATGTAATATTGTGTATCAGTGGTGGTCATCTTACATGCTACAGGAGATAGTTAGAGACTCAGGCATGCTACAGAAAGATGGCTAGAGGCTACAAACATGCTACGGAGATGGCCAAAGACTACTGACATGCTACACGAGATGACCACAAACTTTATAAATGTTACAGGACTGGCTAGACACCATGGGCATGCTATAAAAGATGACCATAGACTGCAGACATTCTATAGATGTTGTTGGAGACTGAGGAGAGCTTAAACAGCCGTAGACTGCATACACATTACACAAGACTGCTATAGATCCCTGCTATTACTGTCCATTTACTAACCAATGTTGTGGAATGTGTACTACCTACACCCTCTTTAAAAAACAATTATGCCACATTTGATATTTCTCTCAGCAAATTCCATTACAAAAAGAGGAAAAAATCATAAAAAGAGAAAAGGGGCACAGCACAGTAAAAAAGTAAGATATTGTGAAACAAATAATCCAACTAATTTAAAGTGACACTGAACTCAGGAGTTAAATCTTAAAAATGCATTCAAGTACCTCAACTATTTACAAAACTGTATCTTATTTGTGCATCACTTTGCTGTGGATCCTTAAATCATCTCTGAGTTCATGCTGACACTGTCCTTCCTTGGAGGGTGGCTTCTTTTATTGCCCATGGTCCCTGTGTGTTGTAAAGTAGTCACCACTCCAAGCTCACTCCTGTGATGGACTACAATCTCACATTTAGTATACTCATTTGTATTGAGATTGTAGCCTATCACTGGAGTGAGCTTGGAGTGGTGGTTACTTTACAACACACACAGGGACCATGGGGAACAAATGTAGCCACCCTCCAGAAGGAAGGACTGGGTCAGCATTAATTCAGATATGGTTTGAGGATCTACAGCTGAGTGATACACAAATACGCTACATTTTTGTTAATAGTTAAGGTACCTGAATACATTTTTAAGATTTAACTCTTGAGTTTAATGTCACTTTAACTAATAGAATCCAGTCTATAGAGTATTTTTGCATTACTTGCTTGAATAAGCACCAAAATGCTGACTACTGTCTTAAGGGCCCCAGTAGCCACACAGTAAGTGCCAAAGGGCTGCAGGTTTGGCACCAGGGCTTTGTACAATGCTTATCTTGTAGCCCAATGACTGCATGTGGTATCAAAATTAAGCGTCATATTCCATAAAAGGTTTAATGTTTTAAAATGTTTTAATGAATTAAATTAAAAAATGATTTAAAATAAAAAATAAATAAAACATAAACTGTAAAAATAAAACAACGCAGTAAAAAATAGAGGGCTCAGAACAGTAATTCCCAAATAAATCTTTGTATTTTACAAGTTAGCTCTCCTGGGGGTACAGTTACTAAAAAGCAGTGGCTCTCGCTGCTTTTTACTAATTTTACCCCCCAGGGGAGTTATCTCTTTCATGGCCATTGGAAAGGCTATGTTCCTGGGTAGCAGGTAACAGGTAAAAGGAGTAGAACTGGAAAATATGGACAGTCACTTAATAAAGTGTCTAAACAAAGGACCTTCATAACAGGATCCCAATGTATTATTGTAATGAAAGCTGCAGATTGAAAAATATTAAAAATACATTAAATTTAGATAACCTTTATATAAAAGTCACAAAACGTACTCAGCTTTCTCAGAATGGTTGCAGGCAGCTTCACAGAAAGAACCCAAGCTAAGCAAGTATGCATCTTAGGGTGACAGGGGCAGTGGGGGAAGGTTTGAATACATTATATCTTTTTAAAAATAGCACAAAACATGTAACAGGTTGATGAGCACATACTGGTATTTTATAAATCAGGCTTAGTACTTTTGTGTGTCTCAAGAACAATACTAGCCATGACTTTAGATGAGTTATTCTAGGCTGCTACTACATGTGACCTCTCTTCTCTGGGGACAAGAAAGCTTTTAAAGCAATAAAAGTAACTGCTGAACTGTATTCATTAGTACTCTCTGATAGGTAACATCAGAACTCCAATAAAAATGACATTCCTTTGGTCTGTAGCAGCTGTGCACCTTCTCAGGAAAGGAGAGTGGTCTCTGCTTGACCATAATCCATGAGTTATTCTAGGCTGCTACTACATGTGACCTCTACTCTCTGGGGACAAGAAAGCTTTTAAAGCAATAAAAGTAACTGCTGAACTGTATTCATTAGTACTCTCTGATAGGTAACATCAGAACTCCAATAAAAATGACATTCCTTTGGTCTGTAGCAGCTGTGCACCTTCTTAGGAAGGGAGGGTGGTCTCTGCTTGACCATAATCCATGTTGGCCTCTATGCAGGATAAAGAGAAAAAAGAAGGGAGCTTGTGTTGGGGGAACCTCATACAACCTAAACCTAAAACCTAAATGGATTAGCATATCTTTGTTTTGCCACTGGAAATGTATAAAGCAAGATAAAAAATAGGAAACCCTTTCAAGCACATGTTCACATTTTGTACCAGAAAACCTATCTGCAAAGCATTTTGCACTTTTGCTGTTGTAAATGTAATTTTCCCTCATCCAAAGTGCAGCAAAGTATTCTAAAACAAAAAGGTGTCAATATCACTTTTATCTCAAATTCGAATTATTTAATGCACCACTCCAGCCAAAACTTTTCATTCGGTTTTGGAGAGAGAAGGGGATGATTAGAACCGTTAACACTTTTTTTTTTCCATCTGTGTTCCTATTATGGAGATTTCCCCTCACTACCTGCAAGGATAGGAAGTAATGGGAAATCTTGAAAAACACCTTTTTAGAAGAGTTATAAAGAGTTTTAAATTCTGACAACATTTTTATTGTTTTGCTATGCTTTCCTGTCCTAGTGATGTTGATACCTGCATTTCTTGAACAAAGAGAGGAAGTGAGAAATAAAATTGTCCAGGCTTAAAGACGAACTCTGGGTAAAAATAATTAATATCAACCCTTGCAGTGGGGCTACCCCTACACTGCAAGGGTTGAATGGGGTCTTTTGAATGCATGTGAATATAGCACATATTTATCACTGCATTACTAACCACTTACTGAGGGCAGCCGTAAATATACGGCGGGCCACAGAAGTAGTTATACCAAGAACACCGCTGCTGCAGCCGTGTTCTTGGTGTCATTTTAAACAGCTGGCGATTGCTGTTCAGATACAAATGATCCAGCATCTACACAGCTGCTGGATCGTTTTTACTGATTGTTGGCATGTGCTGCCCCACCCCCCTCCGCCACGGCTTCCCCGGTTCCGCTGTCCCCTGTGCAGGCTTCCAGCTGCTGATCTCTCCTCCAATCACTGAACCCAGAAGAGATGTTTACTACATCACTTCCAGTGTTACTGTGTACATTCTCTGGCTCTTAGAGCCAGGGGAAGAAGCTGGGGAAGCAGATCTCTGCTTCCTCAGCTTCTTTGGATTTCCCAGGTGACAGGGGTTCTTAGAAACCCCTGATGTCTATATAAAGAGGACCTGTCACACTCGATCTGCTATTACATAGGGGGCTTGTTATTTCCCTATGTGATAGCAATAAAGTTAGTGTAAAAAAAATGAACCACTTGCTGCCCGGAGTAATTTATTACATTTGCACATACATGATAAAACCAAACTTTTTGGCTAGAAAACAGCTTCAGACCCACAAACAATTATATATTTTCTGAAAGCGGAGGCCGTGTAGAATAAAAAGATGCTAGTTGCAATTGTTTATGTTGCACGATATTTGCGCAAATATTTATCAAACAAGTATTTTTAGGATAAAGTACACTTAAATGAAATTTAGTGCACATAAACAGAATTTAATACCCAATTTTTGGTAAAATATAAAATATGGGGTCGTGCCAGGTAAATAGGTACCAAACATGTCAAGCCTTAAAATTGCGTGCATCCGTGAAACCGCAACAAATTACAATAACCAAAATTTCCCATAGGGAACGCTTTAAACACTTTTATGGCTCATCAGTTTAGTGCTAACAGTGATTGATGGGCCTAGAATTATTGCTTTCCCTCCAATGATCGCGACGATATGTATGTGTGATATGATATGTATGTGTGACACAATTTTTGTTTTTTAACATAGGCGCACCCGACGCATGTTTGCGTTGTATGTGTGTGCACGTGGGAGGCAGGGGACTTTAAAAAAAAATAGCATTTTTTATTTTTCTCATGTTACTTTAATTTTTACAATTTTTTTGGGACACTCAGATTTATTGCTATTGCATAGGGGGCTAACAAGCCTCCTATGTAATAGCAAATATAATGTGACAGGTCCTCTTTATGGAGACATCAGGGTCTTTCAGACCCCTGATGTCACCTAGGGACCCCAAAGAAGCTGATGAAGCAGATATCTGCTTTATCAGCTTCTTCTTCTGGCTCTAAGAGCCAGAGAATGTGCCCAGGGACACTGGAAGTGATGTAATGCACATCACTTCTGGGTCCAGTGATCAGAGGAGAGATCCGCAGCTAGAAGCCACGGATCTCTCCTCCGATCTATCAGAGCAGACCCTCCACACCATTCCCGGGCTCACACAAGGGACAGTGGAGCCCAGGAAGCCGACAGCGTCACCTGCGGCCGTGGAGGGGGACACCGGACCACACCGTACAAGCGATCTGGCTGCTGTACAGATGCCAGATCACTTGTATTTAAACAGTCTGCTGTATAAAATGGTGCCAAGAACATGGCTGTTCTTGGTATAACCACATCCAGTGGAGGACGTACATTTACGTGAAGTGGTTAAAATATTAAAAAATGTAAGTAGCATATACATTTTTTTAATGCAAAAACATGTTTTAAAGTCCCCCGCCCCCCACGTGCACGCACATACATACGCAAATACACGTTGGTGAACGTTGGAGTGAGAGCAATAATTTTAAAGCCATTAATCATTGTTAACACTAAACTGATGAGCGGTAAACTTTTTAAAAGTGTCCCCTATGTGAAATTTGGGATATTTAAGTTTTTTTCAGCTTCAAGGGCGAACGCAATTTTAAGGCTTGGCATGTTTGGTATCTATTTACCCAACGTTACCCTATCCTTTATATTTTACCAAAAATTGGGTATTATATTTTGTTTCTGTGCACTAAATTTCATTTTAGTGTATTTTATCCTAAAAATACTTGTTTGATAAACATTTGCGCAAATACCGTGTGACATAAAAATTGCAAGTAGCATTGTTTTTATTCTACACGGCCTCTGCTTTCAGAAAATATATCAATGTTTGGGGGTTTAAAGCTGTTTTCTAGCAAAAAATTTAGATTTTATCATGTGTGTGCAAATGTAAGAAATTGCTTCGGACAGCAAGTGGTTAAGGACTGCAGAGGTTGCTACTGATGCTGATCCCGTCCTCCTGTGAAATTTCCATTCAAGAAGAGCTGACATCAGAAGTAATGAAGAATACATCAGAATCATTGTTCCTAGTTTTACATTGCTTTTGCAGACTATGCAGAAAGAATCATTTGTTTAGCTTCATGAGCGGGGTAGAGTTATTGCCTGTAGAGCTTATGATCATCCTGACCGGCACTGAAATTAAAGTGACAAAAAAACTCAGGAGGTAAATCTTAAAAATACATTCAAGTACCTTAACTTTTAAGAAAAAATTATCTTATTTATCACTCGCCTGTAGACCATGAAATCATCTCTGAATTTGTACTGACATAGTTACATAGTATTTGAGATTGAATAAAGACATTAGTCCATCAAGTGCAACCTATTAGGATCTCATTCTAGGAGTACCTGTACCCCTGTATATTTCGGTCCCTTAAGAAATCGTCCAAAAGTTTCTTGAACAATTCCACATTATTTGCTGAAATCAGCGCCTGTGGCAGTGAGTTCCCGACCCTAACTGATCTTACTGTGAAGAACCCCCTTTGCCCCTTGTGCTGGAATTTTTTTTCCACCAATTTTAGGTGGTGGCCTCTAGTTTTTGTAATGGAGTTAATTTTAAACAGTTTATCGCTAATGTTGCTACCACCATTGAACATTTTGTACATGGAGATCATATCCCCCTTTAATCTCCTCACCTCCAATGTGAACATGTTTAAATTTAGAAGCCTTGTCTCGTAGCTCTGGTCCTCCATACCCCTAATTAGTTTGGTTGCCCTCCGCTGGACTTTTTCCAACTCAAGGACATCTTTTCTTAGTACTGGTGACCAGAACTGGACCACGTACTCCAGATGAGGTCGAACCAATGATCTATAAAGTGGCAAAATTATAGACTTGTCCCTGCAATACATCCCCTTTTTAATACAGGACAAGACCCTGCTAGCTTTGTTTACAGCAGCCTGGCACTGCAAACTACCTTTCAGTTTGTGGTCTACAATGACCCCCAAATCCTTCTCCATTTCTTTTTTTTTTTAAATTCTTGCTTTTTATTGAGCAGTGCAAATATAAAGACATAAGTAAGGAACCAACAGCAGTTCTCAATCATCAACTTAGAAGGTGGACGCAGCCACCCTTATCAGATAATAAAGGCATATACAGCGGAAAACAGGAATATAATACGTAGTCCTTCAAAACCAATACCACTTGTCTCGCATGTACAGCTAGGCAACTAACCGCTCATATTTTAATTATTTTTTTTCTGGGTCAGCAGGGCCTTACCGGCCACCCACCAACCCCATAGACAGTGTAAAGGCATAGATTATGCATACAATTAAGGAAGGGGAGTAGGGGGGATAAAGAGAGGGGGTAGAGAAAGGGAACAAGTGAGGTACTTCTCCATTTCTGACTTCCCTAGCGGCATACCCATAATTGTATAACCCATTTGTTTATTTTTAATTCCAAAGTGCATTACTTTGCATTTATCGACATTAAACCTCATCTGCCACATTAATGCCCACTCCCCTATTTTATCCAGGTCCTCCTGTAATGTTATAATGTCTAAGTCCGTGTCTATTACCCTCCCAATTTTGGTGTCATCCGCAAACACGGAAATATCGCTGTTAACATCGCTGTTTGTCATTAATTCGGCCCTCTCCTTATCGTTTGTGACTAGCTTCCCGCTTTCACCCTTTTTTGGGCCTATCTGCTCCTATCTCACCTTTTTACTGTTTGCGGCGATATGCTTTTCGCACTCAGTTTTAGCTGCCCGGATTTCTAGTTTGCATTTTTTGTTACATTCTTTGTAGTTAAGGAACGCCAATGCCGTCCCCTCCGTCTTATATTTTATAAATGCTGCTCTCTTGTCCTTGACGTGTTGTTTTACAGTTTTATTAAACCATATTGGTTTAGTCTTTGATCTTTTGCTTTTGCTCCCTAATGGTATACACTTTGAAGTAGCAGTATGTAGTGTGTTTTTAAAACAATCCCACATCTGGTCTGTGTTTAGGTTTTGAAATAAGTTTTCCCATTTTATTTCCCCCACTAGGTTGCGCAGCTTATCAAAGTTGGCCCTTCTGAAGTTTAGGGTTCTAGTCCTTCCAGTACACTTCCCTTTTCTGTGTTCAATATTAAAAGTAATCACATTGTGATCACTATTACCCAATGATTCTCCAATTACAATATCCTTGATTAACTCTGCACATCAATATGAATTAGTGAACTAAATGTGAGATTGTAGTCCATCAGAGGAGTGAGCTTGGAGTGGTGGCTACTTTACAACACACACAGGGACCATGGGGAACAAAATTAGACACCCTCCAGAAGGAAGGACAGTGTCAGCACAAATTTAGAGATGATTTGGGGATCTACAGCTGAGTGATACACAAATAAGATACGTTATTGGTAATAATTCAGGTACTTGAATGTATTTTTAGATTTAGCTCCTGAGTTTAGTGTCACTTTAACCCAGTATGCTTAAGGTTCACACTAGCCCATAAACTAAAATTCTGAGATCTAGGGTGCTGAGTGAGGTTTGGCAGGGGGCAGTGTGATGTACTGTTTCAACAAATCACAATGTTTATTTTTTTAAATTGTATTTGGAGTGTACAAAGTGTACACTTCAGTCAGGTCTGCTCACAGCAGCGTGGTTTGTTGCACTGGGGTGAGGTGACCTATGATGCCATCCAGTGCATTTATCTGCACTGCACCGTTTTGTATGTGCTCTATTGGTTCCTGGCATTGATTAGTTGCTGAAAAACGCCAGTAACTACTAATGGTGTGAATGAATCGCAATGCTCAGGCTTCCTCAGGCTGAAAAAAAACCAGAGTGTCTCCTCAGCTAAAACTGACAGCTAATTTTACTGCTGCAAAAATATCCCACAATTTAGAGACATTTTAATTATTGCTATAGAGTTAGTGTGTGCAGGAGTACTAACAATTATGTTATCATATAAAATATTGTGATGGCCATTATTATTGCTTTCCTACTAAAACGTTTTTCTTTTTTACTAAACACTACACCTTATCTCCTAGCACTTGCTTATTGTGATTATGGAAGGCAGGAGAGCCTAAAATGTACACTTTACAAAGTG
The DNA here is from genome assembly GCF_000935625.1 of Nanorana parkeri. NCBI lineage: Eukaryota > Metazoa > Chordata > Amphibia > Anura > Dicroglossidae > Nanorana > Nanorana parkeri. The sequence continues at coordinate 241,034 of NW_017306402.1, read as the reverse complement.
GTTGAAGGGAAATCTAATATTAAAAGTTAATTTCCTGCACTGCGGTCCCCCTCTTCCCTGAAAAGTTCTGTTCACAGCACTGGTCCCTATGGACATGGCGGACAGCTCTCCTCCTACCTGTTCTTAATTTACACATACTTTGCGCTAAGACTAATGACAATAGGGAGGTCACCTGGGGACCCCATTAAAATGTTGCTATGGGGCACCATGATCTGCAATTATGGTAATTACCTAAGCATTTAAGAGATTAAAAAAATAGGTGATATATGGAAAAATAGGCATGTACTGTATCTAAATGAAATGTATACATTTATGTGATTTTTCCCCCCATTTTTTAAGCAATGCATTTGTTTTCAAGCTGTTCAGTAATAACTGAAGTTGTCCTTTTAGAATCTATTGGAATCAGTCATGTATTTTTCTTTGCCACTTTGGCCATGCATTCTATACCTTTCTAAAAAATATATGTGTCTGTGATGTAGTGCACTAAATTAATTTAGATATCATATGCACAAAGTCTATAGAACAGCAAATGCAAGAGTGTGTTAAAAGCCACTTATCCTTGATTTGATGGCGATAAGTGCATAATCAATATCATCAGCTGTTTACCAAATAGAAATTCAATTTTCACAATTACTTTATCAAATCATGGAAAATTGAGGCTTATGGCCTCTCTGCTGTATGTTCAATGACAGAAAAAGCACTTCTGTTATTATGTTGATCATGATTTGTGTGGGCATTAAGTGCTGCAGTATGAGGAGCAGTGGTCAGCACCTGAACATTGTGCCTGAAACTTAGGGGGTTATTCACTGAGCAGCCAAGCGAGTTGAAGGTTCGACAGTTCAGTCTCTGCTGTTTACCCCTATTCTTATAGGGGCCCAACAGCAGAGAGTGAATAGCAAAATGCTGCCGTGCACGATTCGGCTTAGCATTCTCTTTGCTACCTCAGAGGTAGCGAACAGCATGAAAATTGAAAATTAAAAAAAAACAGCGTGGGCTCTCCTCTAAATCATACCATACCCTTTAGGTCTGGTAGGAATGTTTGGAGGAACCCCTTAAATGTGTGGGATTCCCCCAAACGTAATACCAGACCCCCTTAAATTCCCAACCAGACCCTTAATCTGGGCACTGGCCTAGCAGGGCAGAAAAAGGGAGGACGAGTGAGCGCCTCTCCTCCCTCAGCCATACCAGGCCACATGTCCTTGGCATTGGAAGAGTGCCTTTCCAGGGGGACTCCTGGAAAAGCACCTTGTCCCCATGCTGATGTGGACAAGGGCCTCTTCCCCACAACCCTGGCCCGGTGGTTGTAGAGGTTTGTGGGCACGGGGGATTATTTGCATTCGGATACCCCATTTCATAAAGGGGCAGACAGATGCTGCTCCCCCCTGTGAATGAGTAAGGGGTACTTGTACCCCTACTCAATCACTAAACGGTTAAAGATAAAGGAAATAAAAAGACCAGACTTTTGGAAAAAATCCTTTAGTTGAACAAAACACACACAGTTTTTGACAGGTCCTTTATTTAGAAACCCCTCCCCCCACCAAAAAAGGATCCAATGTCATAATCAAGTCATCTCATGATGACCGACAGACACCCACTCGTCAAAATAAAGAAAATATGTTGAGGGCATGTGGTCTGGTATGGCGCAGGGAGGGGAGGGGGGTGCTTGCTTGTCTCCACCTTTCCTGCCTCACCAGGCCAGTGCTCGGATTAAAGGTCTGGTTTGGAATTTTAGGGGGCCCAACTTTTGTTTCCATTTTTGGGTGGACCTAGAGGGCCTAGTATAACTTTTGGGTGGAACCCCACACATTGGTTTTAACTCAGGGTCCCTAGAGCTCCCTAAGCCTCTCCTTTTTGTCTATCATTATCAGATTGTATTACAATTTGGATTCTGCCTAAGTGAAAAGAAAGATTAGGGACATGAAAAAAAAATGTTCTAGGATAAATTGGAGCTTCAGTATTTATATCAAACAAATCCAATGTTCAATACCTTTGTGTCTGTACCAAGATGATACAATTTTAGAAATGTATCAAAGAGCAATTTCTGTCTTGCATTGGCGAGAACTAACAAGGCTAAAACAGGTGTATGCATGTAAGAATAAATTACTATAATTTTATATTGTATCTATGCAATAAATTATTAAACTTAGATGCACAGTTGACCAGTTGGGTATAAAGGAATGATTTCCCAGGCCATTCCCAACATACTTAAAAAGAGAAATAAATCCCTACAAAATGTGTCTATACAAAACTAATGCTAAAGAATTAAACCATTACATAGTTACTAAAATCTATTGATGTCTGTGTTCTTGATTTTCCGCATATGCACATCTACTTTACCCCAACCACAGGGTCTACACTTTCAAAATCTGAATTTAGTTTTTGTAATAGACAGGATAAAATAACGATTAGGAACATTCAAATGTGGGAGTGAACTCAGTTAACTTTAGAGTAGACCTGAACATAGACATACGCTGTGTCAAGAAGATCTTGCCACTGGGATACCTAAAATATATAAGAAGCTAAGTGTTGATTCTGCACATCAGACCTTGCCTTTAACTAAAAAATAAAATTTGGTTGGATCCACACTATCCTTTTTGATTTGTGATGGAAGAAATTATCTTGTGTTTTAGAAAGGTAAAATTAGGTCAAGTAAGATCTGCCTCACCTAAGTCTTCACTGCTGTCATGGTTCCTCAAATAAGGATCATTCATCCTAAATGGCTGAGCTTATCTTAGGATATTCCATAAGATGACTTGATACAGTGCTTCTGGTTCAAACGCCCTTTAGTGATAGAGTGATTACAGTGATTTTCTACTGCAATTTATAAGGACTGTACTTAATCTGACTTGGCAGCTCAAATAAAAGCACTAAACTGTGCCTGGGGTGGAGAAGGTCTTCTCACTAGGTTATTGCAACAATTGAGAAAGTTTGCTTTCAGTGAAACTTCTCTTTCAAATGAATAGTATGTGGATAAAAGCAAGGCAAAACCAATTTAAAGAGTTAATATGTTAGAAAAATAACTATGTCTATTAAGTTCACCCTTCAAAATAACCTTGCATCCACAGAAATCCTACTTGATCCAGAGGAATAAAAAAAGTGTCTTACATTGCCACCTAGAATTGACTTTGTTAGTAAAAATCCCTTGTCTAGAATTTGAAACACAACAGAGACATGTGTTCACTTTGTGTTATAACTATGCAGTGACTGTCATCTAGTAATTTGTTTTCCCTGAGAAAAATGATGGCACATTGACATACTAGCAGGTACGCCTCATGATTTATGACAGTTAATGACATAAAAATAATAATTAGTAATGAAAACACCTTGTAATTTAATAATTTAGGACGCATAGGATATTTTAGACAGCTTAAGTGTATGTTTAATAGCACTGCTGTTGTAGTTATTACAGCTTTAACAGCGGGCTTACAGATTAAAACAGCTATCCAAAATGTGCTATGTGTGCTGCCAAAATACTGTATGTTTTAGCCTAGAGGCATTTTTTGTGTTATGAAGGAAAACAAAATGGTACTGAGGATTTGAAGGGGGAAAAAAACAAACAGTGTAACTCACAAATAGCTCAACCTTTTGAATGACAGCTCATTTCAGACCAGACTTGTTGACTTTGCAAATAAGTGGCTACCTGGCAACAAAATGATTTTTTTTTTTAGAGTAAAGAACTATTTAACTCTGTAACTCTCTTTATTGACTATGAATAACTATGATACCCTTTGCTTTGATTTTTAGATAGTGGCCTTAGAGTTTAAAGCATAGCTGTAAACTGCTTTACATGATTTTTCCATATGTTTAATTGAGAACTAGTGACAATAAATATGGGTATAAATGCAAATATTTTCATTGTTTTAAATACATGTTTGGTAATAAGCTAATAACAGTAGTCTTCAATATTTTTGATTCATAGCTGTTAGCCATGAAGCAAAATTAAGATTGCACCAAATTATCAGTCTTGCAAAATCAAGGTTGTTGAGATTGTATGGCTACTGTCATTATTTTTCTATCTTCACAAACAGTTTTTTGGTAACTTACACGAAAGCCCAACTGAACTTTCAGTTTAAATGAGCTAAATACACTCCGGGTATATCAGAACAAAAGGTGTGAAGAGTTATACAGTTAGTTTTCTTTAGAAAGCTGCCACATCCTGAGTAGAAAAGTCTGTCCCCTGACTGCATGCTGTAGAGAAAGACCCTTGCTCTCTGTGTAGGAGCAATAGTCTCTCTGCATAGGTCCAAAACACCCCCTGATGAGTCAGAGCTAGAGCCCTCCAGTCAGAAAAGAGCATGATCTTTGCTTGATTTCTTCATCTGCCCTTTTGTACAATGTTTTAATAAACCACTTCTATTGCTCACATTGTTTGCCAGTGTGTTTGAATATGTATACCTGATTAACCACTCCTTTCAGCATATGAGATTGAGGCAGCACCAGAAATTGTAGGTCGGGTTCTTATACATGGGCTTCCTGATGGGCTGAGTGAGCTATCTGCACCTGGTTTGTCATTTTTATATGAGGGTAACCAAGGAAAGCATAGGTCCTTGCAAATGTTTGTTGTACTAAATAAAAAAATCAAACGTACTGAACCATGCCAATAACCCACTGGTGAAACTTTGTATGATGCAAAAACATCTTCTGTTCCCACCATCATGCAGTTAATATGGGGAAATTAAGTTCAAAAACACAGATTAATATCAGTAAAGGAAGTTATATTTTCATAAGTGCCATTGTGCATGATAAATATGCCATGGTAGTACATGTTGCAATACAATTTGCATTAAATGTTAGACATGTGCGATTCGTTTCGTTACGAATCGAAATTCGTATGAATTTTCCTGAAATTCGTAGATTCGTAAGCATACGACATTCGAATGGCAGTTTCCGCATTTATATCCGAAATACGAAATTCCGTTAACGAATTTCGGATCCGAATTTCTTTGAAACAGGAACTAATATTACCCCTGTAAATGAGGTTGAACAACATGACAAGATTTTTTTTCATCCGAAATACGTATCCGCTGCTGCTGAGGGTTGCATTACAATACCCAGGCAGGAAATACGAAATTCCGTTGACGTATTTCCGTTCCGTTACGAACATTCGTTATATATTGAAGTTAAAAAGCAAAGTACATTTAGATTGGAGTTGATGGTATTTTTTTTTAAAGTCCGAAATACGAAATTCGGATACGGAATCCGTTAACGGAATTCATATTTCGTTTTGGTTGACCAATCCGAGGTTCTCTTCTGCTGCTGAGAGTTGCATTACAAATACAGGGCAGGAAATACGAAATTCCGTTGACGTATTTTCGTTCCATTACGAACATTCGTTATACTGAAGGTAAAAAGCAAAGTACATTTATATTGGAGTTGATGGTAGTTTTTTTTAAAGTCCGAAATACGGAATTCGGATACGGAATCCGTTAACGGAATTCCTATTTCGGATAAAAAAACAACTACCACATCGACTCCAATATTAACAAAGGTATTTTTGCTTTTTAACTTCATCATAACGAATGTTCGTAAAGTTACGAAAATAAGTATTTCGTACGAATCCCAGTTGAGTTATACGAAATAATGGATATTACGAAACGGAACACATTTTTTGACGGCGCACAAGTCTATTAAATGTCCTTTAAAGTACACATATATTGAACAAGAAAAATAAAATATACTGGGAGGTACTTATCAAAACTGGAGCAGACAAAATCTGGAGCAGATTTGCACTGCAACTAATCAGCTTCTCTGTCTCATTGTTAAATCTTACCTGAGCAAACCAAAGAGAGATGCTGATTGGTTGCCATGGCAAATGGTCCAGATTCTGTCTGCTCCAGTTTTGATAAATTCCCCCCACTGTGTATAAAGGTAAATTTTGCCTAAGCAGTACACTGAATGATTCACTTTTTGAATCCCTCCATGAAAAAGCAGTCCATTTCCTGAACGGTAAATGTACCTTAAAAATTATATACGTACAGTATATCTGCAGTGTGAGATCTAAGGCACTGCTGCCTCTGCCAGTTAGTTGTATGGGACTTGAATTGAGATATAATGATGTAACTACGTGCTGCTCACTGTTCTCTTTGCTGTAAAACATTCCTCCATCAGTCATCAGATCACAAGTCATCAAGGAGGGAGTGCTGACATGAGGAAGCAAAGCCCTTCTCAACTATCAAACTGGCCACTTCCACACAGAGATACAGTGTGGAATAAAAAATAAACAGACTGTAATGGAGAAAAGATCAGCTGTATGGAGACCACAGGCAGCACTGGTGACTAGACCTTTTCCCTCTCCTTACCTTTCTTGGTACAAAACAAAACGACAAAAGCTCCCCAACCTGACACTTAAATGTTGAGGAGTGATTGGTAAAAAGATCAAATGAAATGGAATCTATAAATAAAAGAAAGGGTCTACTGACATGATGCTGGTGGGGACCAAAAACCATGCAGCCTTAGTAGAGGATGAATGGTGTCAGATGTGAGCTGCAATGTCTCTTGGCTGTGGTTGGAATGCCATCATTAACGAAATTCGTTGGAATCCAAATCCCAAACCGAATTCCTGTACCATCTGGTGACCAGCTTGTAACCCGACTCCTGGTATTTATTGCTGATCGACGATTGGTACGAGAGTGTGAGGAGCTTCCCGCTTTCCTCCGAACTAAATCGGATTCCCAGGTCCTCCTCCCATTTCGTGAGAAACCATGGTGTCGGGTCAGAAGAGCCCGAGATGAGTTGTTTGTAGCACATAGAGAGAACATGGTGAGCAGAGTCCTGTCGAGTGCACTCCGACTCGTAAGGAGTGAGGGCTCTGGAGAGCTGTGAGGGGGGCGGCAGTGATCTGAGGAAGTGTGAGAGCTGCTGAGTTCTCCATGGGTCCAGAGGGACCTTGGCGGGTGGGAACCCTGAACTCTGAGGACCAGGAAGCCCCCGCTAGGAAATGAAGTGCCCTTTCTTTACCCGGGGATTTGAGAGTTCGGAGTTTGGGGTCCTCCAATCCCGGAGGAAAGGCTGGATTGCCCAGGATCGGGAGCAGAGGCGAGGGGTCGGGAGAGAGAGCCTATCGGGCAAAGGCGGATTTGGCTACCTGTAGCGTGGGCATGATGGTGGGATGTGTCTGCACAGCTTGTGGTAAGGGTGAGGAACACCAAGGGAGGCCTGAGAGTGGGGCACGGGAGAAGGATTGTTCAAGGTCCGGTAACCGTAGGTCGGAGGCCTGCCGCAGTGGTAGCCTCTGGGAGCCCCTGTAATTTCACATTGTTCCGTCACGACCTATTCTCCAGGTCGCCGTGCGCGAGGAACAGGGTGGATAGAAGGCGGTCGTGGGTTGCGGTCTCCATTTCCATGCGGTCAAGTCGGTGGGCTAAATGGGTCTGTCCCGTGGACAGGGTGGTGACCTCCGTTTCCAGCCGGGAGACCGTGCTGCTAATGCCAGCTATATCTTTCCTGAGTGCGGCCTCCATTTTGGCTACAAGGGCGGCCATGTCTTGGCGCGTGGGAAGAGAGAGGAGAATGGAGGAAATCTCCCCTGCGGACAGGGCCGCGGCCGTTTCCGAGTGTGGCTGTGAGGACATGGTGAGCGGGATGACCGGGTCCTCGATCGGGCTGGGATCGGGGGTAGAGGAGGATGCCCGCAGCGGAATGGAGGCGTCCGGGGCGTGGGCGTCACAGGAATGGGATGGTGAAGCATGTCCCGAGGCCTTACCCTGCATGTCAGACGCCATGGCCGTCCTGGAGGAGCTGCGGGTTGTCGGCGCTGGGGATGAGAGGTAGCGCTGCAGAGAGGTCTGTGAGCGCTGGCTGTTGTCAGTGCGAGTTTTGCCCTTAAACGACATCAATAACGGGTTCAAAAGATGTCTCGATCAGCTGAAAAAGTATCTTGGGGTAGCAGAGCTCAAGCAATGTGCTTCCTCACGCCGCCATAGCTAAGCCACGCCCCCCATCCCAAACCGAATTGACTTTTGGACCCAAACCCTGAAAAACAAGGGGGTGGCATGGTGCTCCTTTATTAATAGGGGCACCCAGATTCAGATAAGCCCCCCCACCCGCAGACCCCCACAAGCACAAGGCCAGGCTTGTGGGGAAGTGGCCCTTGTCCTCATCAACATAGGAACGCTGCACCATGTTAAAGTCAAACGGCCTGGTATGGTGCAGGAGGGAGGCACATGATTGCCCCTCTTTCCTGCTCTGCAAGGCCACTGCTCAGATCAAGGGTCTAGTAAAGGATTTGGGGGGGGGGCATGCTTTTTTTGCTTGTTTGTTTTCACATTTAACAACATTTCAGTTCACTGACAATCAGACAAAATTGCATCCAAATTTTGGAATTTGCGGATTTTCGTAAACGAATGCACCAGTCTAATAGCTAATATACCATAAGCTGTGGATATAATATTTAATATCAAGTTAAAGGTTAAAATGTTAGTCTTTAACTTTCTTCTGAATCTCTAGCTTTATGGGCGTTAGTTTTATTGTAGATCTTATTTAAACCATAATGCTGGTAATCAACATTAAGCTGAAATAAGATGCTATCAAAAGTAAAAAAACAAAACGAAGATTATTTAATAAACATGCATACTTAACATACTTGTATCTAAGAATGTACATACAGATATGTCAAATCTACATTTCTGTTCTGATTAATATGCTGTTGGTTTAGAAATTGGAGGAACAAGCTCACGAGCGGCAATGTACTTGCCAAAAAGAACATAAAAAATAAACAAAAAAAATTATCTCTCTAGAGATATACAGTCTATAATAAAATTATAAACATACATATACCATTTATATATGGTAAATGTCACTGGGGACTTCTGGGAATAGCCCAGGAAATATTGGGCCAAGAGGCCACACCTCAGAGTTTGGGAACATATGCAGCAGGTCCAAGAGGCACAGACCAGAGTTTATAACCGCTCTTATAAAATCAGAAGCTTTAACCTGGCAGACAGAGTATATTTGGAAGGATTGGAGGTTCTCACAGCAGAACGTAACCCTAAAGTGTCATCAGCAAAAGATTAGGATGTTTGAGACCCTGTTTGCTACACCTTCTCAGACTATGGAGATGAGAGAGTTCTTGCAGAGGTAGTCTCAGGATTACCTGGCCAAACTAATACAATTGACCAAGACATTGTGTTTTAACCTTATTTCAAAGTTAAGTTAAAACCTTATCGGATAACTAAAGCTTGGAGAAAAGCCATTCACTTTTTGTTGCCCACATGTGCTGCTTCCCAGAGATCTGATCAGAGGGTGAGGGTATGTAAGGCACTGGCTGGCTGGGTTTTAGACATTGTATGTGTGTCAACTAGGTTTCTCATGTACACATAGGAATGGTCTCCAGGATTTTTGTGATTAATCTTTTAGTTTTCTCTTAATAACCAGAGTCTTTGTAGAGCTTTGGGTGGGATAAAGCCTCCATCTTATTATTATAATATCCATTTAGGTTACATCTTACCTATTAGCCAGCCCTCAATAGTCTCAGCTGTCCACAAGCCTTTTTATATGTGAGCTAACTGATGCTCAGCGCTCTCCCTCTTTCTCTTGCTGGGGGGAAAAGAGTAACCGCTGACAGAACACTAAAAAGGCACTGCCTGTTTGTTTTGGAGAAACCATTAGGTAGCACCCTGTTAGTCAGGAACTAACAAAAGTTTAGTTTATAGCTTGAATGAGCAGATGAAAAAAGGAAAAGGTTGACAAAATATAAGAGAATTATAAGCTTACTGTTAGGTTAATATGTAAATTAGGGATACTCTAAAATGCAAGGCAAATTTCTGTTTACCCATCTCATGTAATCAATGAAATTACATGACAAAACGATTACATTTGCATGCATCTCACCCACTAGATATGATTTAAATATTTATTTTTAATTAGTCAATATTCAAAATATGTGGCTTCAATATAATTTAGTGCAATTGGGCATCTACCTAGAATTTTATGTTGTTTCCAAATTCATATTTGCAAACCCTGCACAGTTGTCTGTGAAGGTTCTCATTCATCCAGGTCATGGTATAGCTGTAAAAAATAAGTCAAGGCAACTGGACTTCAAGAAAAATACAGCAAGTCCAGTTGCCTTGACTTATTTTATACAGATATACCATGCACAGGATGAATGAGGACCTTCACAGACATATTGCGACACATTTTGGGGAGAAAAACCTTAAACTTGTACGTGAATATAAAAAGACAGCAAGAAAATTGGCAGACTATAGAAACCACCTGCGATTTAACGTCAGATGCCAACAACAGGGGTTGGTACCTTGTAGCACACGTTTGGACTCCACAGTAAAGGGCCACAAAGCCAAGCTGATACTACATAAGGCCCAGAAACAATTGCTAAATGAACGTGTACAGCAGACCTATTTCACAGTTGATGCCTTAAAACATACAGTACAGTACTATCAATCAGCTAGAAGAGAGCCTGATTTTGCAGCTACCTGCTGATACTTGGAGGACAGTAACAGATTTCACGGTACATGCACAGCTAGCTCAGCACACTAAGGGCAAGGAGAGGCAACAGAAGAAGTTCTCCATTTTATTATCCCCTAACAGCCATACTAGGGAAGAACTAACTTGGAGGCAGAAGGAGGAAAGGGGGACATTGGAGAACAAAGACAAATGGGCGAAGAACCTTTCAGACAGGGTTCTCACCCAGGCCGAGATGGATTTCCTTGCTAAAGGTTTGAATTTCGCAATCATACCCAGGTCCATCCCTGTAGTGGATATTATCTCAGGTACTGAGGCCTCAATCCACAGTAACGAAGTGCCACAGGGTAAGGCTGAACAACTTCGCCTAAAAGTGCATGAAGCCCTGGCCAGTGCCAAACCACCTCCGTCAAACCTGACTACAGAAGAAAGGAGGGCGGTCACATCCCTCAAGAAAGACAAGAGTATCACCATCCTGCCTGCTGATAAAGGAAGATGCACCAGTACAGTTGGCTTTTTGGTTTAAAGCAAGACTCATTAATATTTGTGTTTAATCCCCTGCATTGTGTAAGAGACTTACCGGTTTCCGTTCCGGGATCGCGATCCGTGACCGCGCATGCGCACATCGGGCCCGGCTCTCTCCACTCGGCGCACGGGCACCTCGGGCATCGTCTCCTTCGGCACAGGCGCAACAGGCTTTTTAAGTCGAGGCCAAACAAATCTTCGGCATCCTACTGTTTGCAACAGTGAACGCCGAAGATTCACGCTCTGCAACCGCAGACCGTAAAGGACCGAGAGCAGCATTGCCGCAGCACACCAGCGTGGGCGAACCCCATTGAAACGGCTCCTCTCATCCAAATTCCATCTAACCTTGCGGAGTGACACCTAGGTGCAAGTAACACTCAGCCACAGGAGACCATCAAAGGGACTTCAGATAGAGGCTCCTAAACAGCAAGTATCTGGGCTAGTCTGCCATTAACTCAGATCATTTTGGAACTGCATATCTTGATTAATCAATTCAGTATTTGACAAGTATAGTGTGTGCTTAAGACTGTTATAGCTAGTCTACAACCTTCTGATGTTATACTGGACATGTATGTGACATTATAAGAGAACATCTTTATTCATCTCAATCATTACATATCTGCTTGATAAGATCCCTATGTGTGCTATCCACTAATCATAGCAAGTGTAACACCAGAGCTCACCACCGGGTGTCACTCTCTCGCATTAACCCCGTCAGTTCTAGTCCATAGTTACTACTTAACTCAAATCCACGGTCAGATATGATCTAAAGGTCTTGAACTCTTAGTTAAAAGTGCTGAAGGGACCACTTGCTGACCTGACCGTGAAATCCCCACTCCGCAGTTGTGATCCTAGGCCTGTGTAGCAGAGTTGTTACACATTGACATGTATGACAAGATCTGTGTTTCATATGAGATCTTAAGCCTGAACATTCCTGGAAGCTATATTTCTAATTTTAATTTTAGCATAAATTTATTGATTTAGGCTAAATTATTTTAAAATATCCTTTTCTTTTACATACACATCTATATTTGCAATTTCATAGCTGACTCAAAATCTGCTTTTCCTTTCTTTAATGGACTGCATTTATGTGAAGTTTGCAAAGAAAAGGGTTAAACATGACTGAAGATATTGGCTGTTTAGAGTACAATAAAATGCAGGCATTCAGCTAAATGAAGAAAAAAACTTTATAGAATGCCAAAGTTCAGCTCCTTTCCACTTACAACACTAAGGGTCATGGTTATATGGTGTAAAAGAACTCCTAGTTGAATAAAAGGGCCATCTGTATTGTATAGATGGAGAAAACCAACAATGCATTTGAGTTAACTGAGGATACAATAAAGATATTCCCTTTATTCAAGCAGAAGTACTGGCTTCTTTATTGTTTCCACATGCCCATGATCTAGAAGTGGTTATGTAGCCATATACCTTGCTGTAAGCAGTGATCACAGATTAAATGAGGGCAAGCTATCTCATGCTACAAATTTATATGGATTGTAGATATGATAAAATCTCACTCATATGTACCTTGGATGTATTTATTTCAGCAGCAGAGTTTGTGCAGCATTTCAACTTCAGTTTGTGGAATGAAGAGTTGTGTACAGTATATCACATAATGCTTACTACCACCGCATAATCTCAACTATCTCCTCAGTGGGAGACATCTTATTAGCCTCAAACAACAGACAGTGAGATCTGCTTGCTGTTCAAAGTAGTAGATCCCTGTGGGTTTATTCAACAAATGTGAATGACAAAATAGAATAACATAAAATTGCAGGGGTGGCACCTGCTTTCATTAAATGCTCAATAAAAAGTACTAAAAGAAAGGTTAATGTGACCATGTAAGCACACTTATATAGAAATGTATACCTGCTAAATGAAAAAGTCACTATATTTACCATTCCAGTGGCCCATTTGTTGAAACATTGTGTCTTCGCTGCTTGCACTACATGCATTCCACATTTCCCACTGTGGTTTCTCCTGCTGGCTCACATGTCACTACAGGATGTGCAAGCTGGTGAGAGAAAGCAATGAGTGCAGTTGGGGAAAAAGGTATTTGGCCCATCAGACTGGTCAGATATCTGCAGCGGTCAATGATCAGAGAAGAGGCCTTTCAAAAAATAGGTCAGCGGAAAGATAAGTAAAGAGAATCTTCTTTTTAGCCAATATATATTTTAAACATAGTTACAAATGATCATAATGAAGATGTCAAAAATATGCAGTTGAATATTTGCACATAAAACAATTACGTTTAACCACTTCCAGCGGGGTCACATAAATACACGTCATCCGCTGGAAATGGTTATACCAAGAACATGGCTGCTGCTGCAGATGATTGCTGTTTAAATACAGGTGATCCGGCGTCTGTACAGGCGCCGATCACTTGTACGGTGCTGCAGCGTGTGTGTCCCCTCCACCACCGCCGGTGCTGCCGTCGGCTACCAGGGCTCCGCTGTCTACTGTGTGAGCCCAGGACCAGCAAGGAGGGTCTCCAGCCGCTGATCTCTCCTCCGATCACTGGACCCGGAAGTGATGTGCATTACATCACTTCCGGTGTCACTGTTTACATTCTCTGGCCCCGGGAGCCAGAAGAAGAAGCCGGTGAAGCAGATCTCTGCTTCATCAGCTTCTTTGCGGGCCCTAGGTGACATTAGGAGTCTGAAAGACCCCTGATGTCTCCATAAAGATGATCTGTCACGTTATATTTGCTATGACATAGTGGGCTTGTTAGCCCCCTATGTCATAGCAATAAAGCTGAGTATAAAAAAATAGTAAAAATTAAAGTAACAGATAAAAAAATATGCACAAATTGCTCCACACGTTACATATTGTCGCGAGCGTTAGAGTGAGAGCAATAATGCAAGGCCCATCACTTACTGTTAACTCTAAACTGATGAGCCCTAAAAGGATTTAAAGCATCGCCTATGTGCAGTTTTGGTTATTGTAGTTTTTTGCGGGGTCACTGATGCATGCAATTTTAAGGCTTGACATGTTTGGTACCTATTTACCCAGCGTAATCCCATCTTTTATATTTTACCAAATAAGTGGGTATTATATTCTGTTTCAGTGCACTAAATTTCATTTTAGTGTATTTTATCCTAAAAATACTTGTATGATAAAAATGTGCGCAAATACCGTGGAACATAAAAATAATTGCAAATAGCATCTTTTTTATTCTACAGGTCCCCTGCTTTCAGAAAATATATAATTGTTTGGGGGTCTTAAGCTGTTTTCTGGCCAAACATTCTGATTTTATCATGTGCAAATGTATGAAATTGCTCCGGACGGCAAGTGGTTAAAGAAATGTTTTATTGTTTTGGGGTGTTTAATTACTGATGCAGAAATCCTTACTCATTTTTTTAATAAGTGTCTATTTTTATTTGATTCCAGAATGTGTGATACAGGAGAGGGGCTGTTTACATTTCAGACAAGAGAAGGAGAAATGATCTATCAGAAAGTCCATTCTGCTACATTGGCGATAGCAGAGCAGCATGAAAGGCTAATGATAGAACTGGAGAAGAAAGCAAGAGTAAGTACAGTCCTTATTAAAAAGAACCATTAAGCTTAAACATTTGAGTTTTTTATAATTCTTTTGATTGTTAAACTATAGACGAGAAAGTTTATTTATGACCTTAACATCTGTTTGCACAGGATAATTTGTTTCTGAAGAACATTAAGCAATCCTGGTATAGTTGGATTTGCTTTAAAAAGCAGCAAAAAGGCAAAGTGACGGTATTGCTTATTTCAGTTAATCAAATGTTTTCATACATGTCCTAAATTTTGCTTAACCAGGCAATATTACATTTTCCAAAGCACCCAGCATTTAAAATGATTTACAGGGACACTTTGATGTTGATATTGTTGCTTAGGTGATCAACCTGAAGAAGTCAAGGGCACACTAAGAGTGACATTTCTATTGACTGTCTATCACCATCTAAAAGGATACATAGGTGGAAAAGATAGCTTCATGCTGAACTATCCTAGCCTCAGCTATTTTCTTTTTGAAAAAGAAACACTGTTAAATTTTGTGGGACAGTGTTCCAGGTCTTTATAGTATGCATAGTAATCAGCAACTGAATGAGTTTCTATTGATAATCATTATAGTAATATTGGACTGTGGAATCATGACAGATTTGCCACAGTCCAATTCCATGCTCTCCAGTACATCATTAATTGAAAAGCAGTTATGGCATAGTTCCAATTGATATAATGAAGCAGTCAAACACTGATAGTGTATAACAGGGAATAATTGCAGGGAATAATCGGTGTGGCTGGGTCAGGCTTTTTTCTTTTGACAGGCCTTGTTCATTATGATACTGTTTTTTGGGGGGGGGGTTTTGTGAATGAGTAGGGGTCCTATGTACCCCTTACTCATTCATGTAGGAGGGAGTCGGCATCTAGGAGCTTTATTCTCAAATGGGGCTTTGAGATTCTGATAAGTCCCCTGTATGCAGACCCCCATGTTGAGGACATGTGGCCTGGTATACATCAGGATTCAGGAGCATGCTCATCCCCAAACTGGCCTGCCAGGTTGCATGCTTGGAAAAGGGTCTGGTATTAGATTTTGGGTGGGACCCCATTTCAATTTTATTTTGATTTCTTGACGGTGGTCTGGTGTCCCCCCTTAAAATCCATACCAGACACATAGGGCCTGGCATACATTTGGGGGGGGGGGCCCATGACATCTTGTTTTGTTTTTGTATGGGGTTCCACTTAAAATTCAGGAGTTGAGGCCCCCTTAACATGTATAGCAAATCCACATCTAGGATTTCGGTATTCTACAGATGAAGATAATCCCCAGCTGCTTTATTCACAAACAGAAGAAAGCAGCCGGGAGCAAGAAACTTGAACTGAATTTATTTATTTGTAAATGTTAGCTATAGAGGTTGTATACATTTAACAGATGCACCCTCACAGGTAGGTTAAGGGCATTCCCTGAGCAAGTTTAAAAGAATTGTTTATTTTTAATTTTGCCCTTTAAGAATTTTTAAATTTTTAAAAACTTTTTTTTTTATTTGGTACATGTCCTCCAGGGTACCTCCCACCTCTCCATGTACTTTATTTGTCAATCCCTTGCCTATTAGTCTACACAATGCCCATAGAGTATTTACAAGATTCAGTTTCAACAGGGTTTGGTTTCAACATCCGAACTGAAGTTCACCAAACCCACCTTGAACCAAACCCAGGTATCTTCAGCTCATCACTATTACCAGAACCATGAGCAGGACCAGATTTAACATTAGGAAATGTAGATATATGCTTATAGGCACTGTTGTCAGTAAGGGTGTCTAAAGTTGCCAGGTCAATTGCATTACAACAACTTCTAAACCATTATTGCCTTTTCTATTGACCGTTGTTCTCTCTCCTCTGAGCTATGCTGCCTGTCAGATGTACCCTCTACCTCTGTCTGCTGCTCCACTCCTCTGCACAAGCTACTTTTTTTGGCTTCTGCAAAGCATGCAGGCCCTTATACTCACAAGCTCACAATTCTTTACAAGCTGTGCCCAATGTCTCTTTAGCTCCCTTCCTTCCTTATGATCCTCGGCTCCCACAGGCTGGAGTGAAGAATGCAGAGAGAAGGGAAGCTCGAGAGAGCAAGGCAGTTGTATAGTACAACTGACTGGAGGCACTGCCAGCAAGCCCTTTACTTAAAGTATGTAACAAGTATGTATAATTGTCAATTCGCTCTATTAACCTAACAAATTAAAATGATGTAACAATTCAAATGGAGTGCTTCAGCATTGTTAGAAATACATATACACATATATGCAAGCATATATTTAATGAAAGTTAGTCACTATTTATAAGCTGAAGGGCTCTAATAAGATAATTGTACAGTGCTGTATTATTGCAAAATCAGTAATTTTCTACTGTTAGTGCATGACTTTTTTTTTTTGCTTAAAAGTGATTTGCAAGTTTAAAACATTTACAAATATTTTCAAAAACGGACTACATCCTAATTGTCTATGTGCTTAGCAAATCTATCAACACATATTTGGAATGCTTCTAATATTTTTATTCAAGTCTGTGCAATGTAGGATTATTGAATATTTATTAAACATTACCAGGGTTTATTGATATGCAAATATCTCAAACTGTGAATTTTAGTATGAATTTGATAAAGAGGGTCAAATTCAAATTGTGAAAAATGTGTCTCGCTGATATAATTGTTCATTCTTTGTGCATGTATCCTTGTGGTAAAACATGTGCTTTATATTTGATCTTATTGTTTTTTCTCATGTTACATCACATCATAATGTTTTTGGTTTCTTCAGTCTTTCATCTTTTTAAATTGTTGTTAAACATGACTCATCCAACTAAGTCCACTAAAGTGACATTTATCTGAAATGCTTTACTTACCTACTAGAGGTATGGATCAATATACTCTTGACTAGATATCACAGAAAACCAGCCTATTAAAACACCTGGATAAAGTGCAATATGCTTTGTTATTTGAAGAAAATAAAGTCCTTTAAAATGTGATGCTGAAAGGTTTAACTCTTGAGAGGGATTCCTTCTCTTGCAACAACAACAATGGATGTATTTCATATGAAAAACATGAACTGTTTTTGAACCTGCCACTCACTTTTTTTGTTATGTTGTTGTTTTTTTTTCCTTTAAGATATCAGGATATACAAGATAAAACTAGGCCTTGAAAAGAAACACACTAAAGATTATAATGCAAGAATACTTTTCAAGAATCATGGCACTATAAGATATGGAAACGATATAAAAGCCACACTGTGGACCTATGTTACAAACATTCATAACTGTTACATTTTACTAGAGCGGAAACGGTGCCATCGTAATACTAGTCTGTTATGCTATCTGCATATCACCATGCCACTATGGTAATACTATCATGACATACAATGATCTGGTACATCCTATGAACCTTAACTATTGAAAGGTAGTTATGTACCCCCCAAGTCTATATTTTTAAGAGCTGGATTAATGTATGACTGCTGCTAGGAAGCACCACCCTTTCCACCCTTAAGCCTTCATTTTCAGGAGCCTTTTCAGAAAGGTTTTTTTAACAGAAAGATTGGGGAGTAGATAGAAATCTTTTTTTACCTTAACCGGCATCAGCATAATAGTTTGCAAATGCAACAAATCTTTCTTGTATGATCGCAGTAACTGTAACTTGTTCTGGGATGCAGGTAGGTGAGTGGTGAAACAGTACCAATGTGGTGTCCTCTTGCTGAATTTTCCAAAGGAACACATTTAGGAGGCACTGGGATTTCTTTTTTACAAATGCAGGAAGTTTGCAGTTTGCAAATAAGCTCATTGGCACTGGCAAGGCAACTCCCCAAAAATGGCTTTTAATTGTTCACAATACAGTCAAACAAAATGTAATTTATATTATCCACAACCCACTTGTTGGAGAGCTCTTCTGCTCAGACTAAACTAAACAAGGACAGTGTTGCTGTCATCGGAGCTATTGTGGCTGGGGCACCTTCAGAACCCATTTCCCATAGCTCTAAAAAGCTGGGATTAATATAGAATGGCTGACCTGAATGCCAGGCTGGTTAGAAGAACTCCCTTCCTAGTTGGTACAATCTGGCTTCTTTTTGTTGGCCAGAATGGACTGATGCTTTCTTTTTTTGCTTGTGGAATGAGGCCGTATTTACCCCATGCCTAATGGCCTCCTCCAGAATCTTGCCAAAGAGCATTTTTCTAGTGAAATGTATAGAGCATAGGTTTCTGCTTTGAGGGTGTATCCACTGACCACTGAGCCACAGCACCCTTCTGGCTGTGACTGCCGTTAACCTTGCAGTCATCTTGACTTAATGCAATGCTGCTTCCACAAACAAATCCACCAACAGTTTGAGATTGTCAAGAACAAAGGACAAAAAAAACACATTTGCTTTCCCCTTAAAGTCTGTCCCCCTGAGATGTCCAGGATTGCACGGCCCAGCATACTGATATTAGGGCCACAGATGCCATGCTGTACACTGAAAATACTCTAGTAACATCCGTGTCAATTTATAGACTATTGCATCCCTGAAGGAGTCATCCAAGGGTAGCATAACACGGCATTCCAGTCTTTTTAAGTGAGTGTTTACTTGAATGGGGTGAACAAGCACAATGAGGGGAACTTCCATCTTCAGAAGGCTTTGAAAGTTTTTGTCACGAGTTCTTTCTCCCTGAAAAAAAATAATGCACTGGCTTAGACAGGCTTTCTTTTATTAGTCTCTTGTGGTGTTTCTTCAGTACTGCTTCTCTACCAGGGGCAGACTCATGACGGATGTGTCCCCTGCACTCCTAACAGCGATTGGACCTGAACAACTGTGGTGCTCGCAGTGATAGTCACGTATGGTGCTGTGTGTATCAAACTTGTTAAAGATGAAGATCACGGGCACTCCAGTAGTAGCATTAATCATTGTGCTTATTTATATGTATATTGTGGCAGTGCGTGGCAATGTCATGGTGTCATTTGGCAATATAGTCACCCAGATCTCTCAGCCAGGGGGGCTGAGCAGTTCCAGAAAGTGTAAACTTTTACTGGGAAAGAGCTGGCTTTGCAGTTCTTTCCAGTTTTTCCGGATTTGGCTTGGGTTCCTGGAACTGGGAAATTTCAAAGAGCATTGGGAGGGATGGAATCTCCATTCCTGGGTCCGGACTTTAGTAGTGACCAGCACCGTCTAGTTGTGCCCCTGTGCACAGCCCTTATGAAGAGAATGCTGGTTGATGTTCAGTGTTCCTCCAGTTTCCAAGTGCCTTTTAATGGTGAAGGAAACTGTACTGACTGACACCTTGACTTTCTTTGCAATTTCTGTAAAGGCAAGACCTATACTTTTAAGCGTTATAATAGTCTGTCTGTCTTTCTTTGTTAAATGACTTTTTCCCGCCATTTTGAGAGAACTATACTACTTCCTCCAGTACAATACTTGGTAATTCTAGCAACTGTTAGCATACACTTTCTAGGCTTAATGTACTAATATTGCTGTAGAACTGTGAGTTGTTAACCCATTACTTCTTCCCTGAAAAATACATTTTTGTATAATTCTGAAATGTACATAATTTAAAATTTTTGTTTACCTAAACCTTTTTTCACCTCAGTGTATTGCTTACCTTTGTACTATTGCAGGTTATTCACTGGACTTGAATTGCTTACATTTAAAAAAAAAGTGGAAAAATGGGGGTGCTGTAAACCTTTGACAGGTAGTGTGTGTGTGTGCGTATACATATACGC
>NW_017306402.1:201119-220788 GCF_000935625.1 Nanorana parkeri | reverse complement strand
TATATATATATATACAGTAAATACACACACACATCTACTGTATATGTAAATGAACAGAAGTGAATAATAGTCTGCTCTTCTTGATTTTTAACACACAATTAAATCTTCCCTTATTACTATAAATAAATTCAGATCAAGTATCACAAAGTAACTTCACAAAACAGTATTTAGACTTTTGAATGAAAGTGGATTAGTTTGCAAAGGGTTTGGATTACCATATGGATTAAATAGCAAAAGGTTAAGAATAATGTCATTGCACAGCTACACTACCTATCTCCTGTTTTCAAATAAATTCATGATATAGTTAGCCACACTACATAAGAACAAACATAACAAAAGCCTGCAAATGTGTAGGAAATATTTTCACACCGTGAGTCGTGATTTTAATTAATTGAAAAGATTTATCCATGAATCTCCTGCTGATTATTCATGAGTGTCCTATTATTTATGAAACACAATACAATTGGATTAGCGTTAATCCTTACCAGAATTAAATAAAAAGCATGTTTTCTTCTATTGCATTAATTGAAAAAATATTGCTTTGCACATTGAAATATTTAACACTGCAAATGAATGCTCATAAAAACAGATAGTGCCAGCTCTAGCCTGACTGCTAAGCTGTTTATTCTTTCCATTTTTATTAGGCTTGTGGGTGAAATACTTAATCAGAAGCCCTACACCAATGTACAAATACTGATCATGATACATTTTGCCTGTGTAGGACAGGTTGCACTTTTCCAAAGGTAAAGCAAATCCCTTGTGACTTGTAAAGTCACCGGGAGTCTGTTTAAACAGCCCCGATGCTGGCGACGTACACTGTACGTCGTCAGTCACGAAGGGGTTAAATAGAAACAAAATGTTCAGACCTCTTGTGCCAGTGGTACTCAAACCCACACAATTCTTGCCACACATATATAAAAATTGTCACAATTTTATTGTACTTCATAAGTAAAACAAAATATGTCAAACATGAAATAAATCCCCCATCCTAAAAACCTTTAAAAGTATCCCCAGCATGCCTGTGGAGCCACTACTGTATATACCATCAAATACCTACTAATATTTCCAGGATACTATATATCCTGGTGCTGAAACAACTGATGTGTATGCCAATTTGGATTCCAGAGCATATTGCAGAAGTAAAGGAGTTGTAAATCCAGGAAACAGTCAACTACATCCCTTGGGCATAGTGTGCATGTGACTCAAAAATAGCTCCATATAGATGACTGTGTTTAACATATAGCAATGCCCTTCAATGCTTTGGTTTCCACCACATTTGTGAATTAAAAGTCCAGTGCCGCATGCAATTCCTGAATTCAGTTGTAAACAATGCATGTAGACCAACATGTGTATTTTGATCATATATAGACTTCCAGTGAGTTCTTAATATTGTAATCAATAGGGCACAGTCCCTTCTATACATTCACATACCACATTGAATACAATATTAAGGTGAGGGTATTTGGTAGGAGACACAGTTGAGATCTCCTTGCCTATTTACGTAGAACGTGCATATATTGTACAAATAATGACCAGTATCCTGGCTATTTAACCCACGGTTCTGTCATAGCTAGACAAATAATGTAAGTCCTAGCCTGTCTGCTAGACTGTTTATTATCTCAGTCTTTTTCTTAGGTTTTTAGTCTTTGAACACACAGACTACTACTGTCTCAAAACTCACTCACTGTAGCTCAGTGGAAGTAAAGGGGTTGATTTACTAAAGGCAAATAGGCTGTTCACTTTGCAAGAGAATTTGCACTTTGCAGGGAAGTTTCCCTTAGTAAATGTGGTGAAATCTATTTTTTAAAAGAATACCCAGTCATGTGCCAGGGAAAAAACATTAATTTTGCTTTCACACAGCTTGGTTATGGAAGTCAGTAGAGCTTCACCATATTTGCCATTAGTAAATTAACCCTATATACAGGTCTTGTTACTCAGGAGTCAGGCTGGGAGACAGTAGAGTCAAAACCATACCCATAGAAAAACCTCCAGAAAAACTTAACTTGTACAAAGATTTAGATGAGCCAAGAAGGATCTACTGGAAAGTAGATAGCAGTTCCTTCTTAATATTATAGGAGAGGTTCCTACAGTTCCCCCCTAATCAATAATCATGAAAAGGATAAAGATTGAGCCACCTCAGCATTGCCATTCATTTACTGTTTAGAATTAGTAGGGACCATAAACTATAAAGGAATCCAGGCCTGCAACATGCAGAGTAATGCAAACAGGTTTCCCATGAAACCTAATGTTTTAATTTGTGAACAGGAACTCATGCCAAGGGTAAAATAAGGGTAACCATGCCAGGATACTAGAAGCCCACCAACAAAAGCAACCCTATTGCACCAAGAGGCCGCAGAGAACAATACACAACCAGACAAGACACTGATTCAAGAGTTACCTGCATTTTACTGGTGCCTCAGGTGCCTGTCACCCCTGGAGCTGCTGTCCGCCCTATGAACATAACATGGAACACAATGAAAGAGAGCTTCAAAAAGGTTTTCGTTTTTCTGGGGTGCAAAAATGGACAAGATTCTCCCCTATCAACAAGGGTAAGGGAAAAGAGGGTAGGTGGAGTACTGCAGATGAAAGCTTTGGGCTGAGCCTTCTTCAATCAACCTCCAAGCGATGTCTCCCCTCCAGAAAGGGAAAATGCAAAAATGGACCAATTCTTTAAAAGGACTTTCTTTCAAAATTTGTGGTTATGCTTTTTCTGAGGTGTAAGTCTCTCGTGGAAGTCAATTTGAGAAAATAAATGTTTGTATTATATACAGTGCTTTAGAAAACTCCAGCTAGGGTTAACCTCTACTTCAAGCCATTGGATCGGCATGTCATCTGGGCAGCTAACATTTTCTAAAACGGAGGTCAGCAATGGCTGCCTCCGTATTTATGTCAGCATAGGTTTCACGATTTTGCATGTAATTGTATATTAACTTTGTGCTTTTAATTAAAAAGCAATCTGCTTTCTATTCAGTCATACAATACAACATGTTGTTTCATTGCCTTGCATTTGTCTCAAATGAGAGAGAGAGAGAGAGAGGAAAAGGGGACTTTTCCATTTACAATGTATTCCCTTTTGGGTCTTGATAAACATGTTCAATATGTTGATGAAAGCGTTATGTGCTTGTTGGCATTGGGATTACAGCATCTCCTTTTTTGCCAGGCTTTTAAAACATCTGTGAATGTATTAAGCCAGAGCAGTGAACGCAAGCCTTTTGGCAGCAAGGAACTAAACACCGGCATCTGCTGAATATTTTAGTTCCATTCTATCTAATATGTTCTATTAAGTCATGTAAAACAGTGTTCATTTACAGCTCTAAATGTACACTGTGTCTGCCAACTGGTTTAGGACCACACGGAAGTCCATTTGGGTGGCTCATTTCACAACACCTGTAGTATTTTTATTGGGCAGTTGAATAGAGTGAGATTTTTTTAGAAAGGAATTTATTTCAAGGTACACATCTAGAATATTTTGAAAGTGTTACATTAAACATTTTTTTCTCTTTTTTGTGATTCAGACTCATTTGAGGAACAAAACTTGGGCAACCTCCAGTTTTCAAGGAAGTCTGTCTCAATAACCTATACCAGCCTGTAGCTTATAACTGCGGTTATAGCTTAACAATGTTAACATGGGAAGAGAAAAAGGAAACAAATATTTTGTCAGTAAAAAAACATTTTGCAAGGTATTCGTAAACATAATAACTAAAGTCTCTAAAAACTAGCTAAACCACAATATAAGCTTTAAAATGTTAATATATCAAAAGTAGTTTTTAATATGTTTTAAAATCTGCAGCTTTTATTAAAATAATACCTGTTGATCAAAATCCTATTTTAGGCAATCCTTGTTATAGAGTAACAACACTTTGTCACTTTGGGGTAACGATAAGTCTCCCAATTGTGCCCTACATTATCATGCTATCACGCGGGCTTCTGACAAAGACTACAAGTGGCCATTTCAATCCATATTATGCAGGCATGGTTCACTGTTGTCACCATCAAGTGACCCCACCTGGGTAATGCCATCCAACATAAAGATAGTGAATGGCTTCAGGAGATGACAAAGGAAAAAGTGAAAACAAGTGTTTTATTTAGCATATTAACCATTTCTGATAAACATTGCTTTAGCAAACTAAATGTCGCTCAGGGTTTATACCTACTTTAATATATCTAATGTATAGTTACTGTAGCATCAACCTCAATATCAATATTAGCTATAAATTCTATGATCCTCTCAGGACAAAAATTTTAACACAAACTAATTGAAAAAGAAATAAAGCTTTTTTTAAAATGCATTTAGTTTATGTCAAGCTCAGTTCATGTTACTCATTACAGGTAATCCCCGTCACATATACACACATACACACACACACACACACACACACACACACACACACACACACACACATAAATGTTTACAGAAGTAGGTGAGTTAAAGAAAGTGTCAGACATTTTAAGTGATGGCTATAAACATAAGCAGCAGAAATGTGTCCAGTTGCTATGAGTAAAATAAACTCCTTGCCAGTATACAAAGAAACTAGAGAAAAGTTGGCCCTAACATACTAATAGAAAGGCTTTCTTTGTGTCCAAATACACTGGTACTGTATACAGTCACCTCCCATCACTGGTCCTGTGCCCTGGGAGCCACTGTGATAGTTGACCAACTTGCTGCTGCCACTTATAAACACAGAAGCAAGCAGAGGAAGTCTTCCACTGCTCACTTCCTTTGCTGTGCTATGCATCAGATGATGTTATCAGAGAGATAAAGCAAGTAGTAGGAGACTTCCTTTGCCAGCTTCTGTGTTTACAAGTGGCACCAGCACTTATAGATACAAACTAAAGTGCCACAATTACTCAGCTTACTCTACTGTTGATTTAATGCACTTAAGCACAGTTTACTAAAGGACTTCAGTAATCACACAATTCTTTTTCTCTTTTCTGCTTTCACTGACAGAAAAACACAGAAACACACCTCACTCTTCTTCTTCCTTGCCCTGACCTGTGTACAAGTATGGGAGAGGGAGAACACTTCAATTTCGTCTTCTACTGCTGCTCAACTCATGGCTCTCAGGGGATCTGCTGTTGGCTGGATGGACTCCAACTAGGAGCCTTTAGTAATGGATCACAAAACTCGTGTCCAAGCATTCTACATACTTATATAACAGTGAATTAAGTGATACCATTAGGTCTCATTCAGATGGGCAGATAGGATAGAAAATGCCGCATCTGGACACAGCAGCACTCTTTTCCATGGCTGTATTTAGACTGAACAATTAGTTGTGTCCAGTTTGTATGCAGCCAAAAAAAGCTGGCCCTGGATGCAAACTGCCTAGGACCGTCAGAGGCCCTAGTTACAAGTAACTGTTTGTACGAGCAGTTACATGCAAACAGCGGTGGTGTACGCCACTGATTTGTACAGGGTACAAATCTGTATATAGTCTCAGCTGTACTCACACACAAGAGTGAATGGAGCCTAGGTTTCTCCACCAGCAGTAAATGCTGATTCCTACCACCAGTGAAGCTATGTCTGATTGAGGCTTTAGTTCTTTATTGCCAGTGAATGAAGGAGGACTGTGTGTTTTAGAGGGGAAATTATGTTTATAGGATGTCATTGAATATTTTAAAGCATTCCTCTGTTCACTAGGCATCCACAGTGAGGATAATAGCCACGGAAAGTCACAACGACTTATGCTTCTGGTTAATTGCAGTGACCTTAAATTGTCAATAATTGTTTCAATTAAAGCTGTATTACACTCTCAAACTTTTTTCTATAATGAATCCAGATCAAACAAATATACATTGCCCAACAAGGTATTTCTTTGTATTTTTTCCCAAGCACTTACAGTCATCATATTTCCAAATAGTTGGCTCCAACTCCCTCAGCTCAGCTTCCCTGAACTGCCTGTAGAGTACAAAATTACAAGGGACAGAGCAGGCTGCAGCTGCTGTCCATCTACTAGCTTGGAGCGGGGGAGGGGAGAGCAGGGGGAGGAAGGAGGAGAGGGAAGCAGGGGTTGTGGAGATGACAGAGAAGGGTGTTGCCTGGGGGAGGGGAAGGCGAGTGCCTGCCTGCATCTATTCTCTGATATAAAAGTCCTATTAATGGCTTCTCCTGCTGTACCTCTGTGTTTGTGGAGATATGCACAGCTTACTAACACACACAAGAGTGGCTCCATAGGACCCTGTAATGGAAAGGAGACACCCTAAAACAGGATATCAGGGCCAGTGCTCAGGAAACCAGCTGATTCTGTGGGAAGCTAAAACATTTAAACATCAAGAAGCAATGTCCGTTATAAGTGATTTAATCAGCATTTGGAAATACCATAGCTTAAAAACCTTTTGACTTTAATATCATTTGAAAGCATATTTAAAATGTATTCAAAGATTAATTATTTGAATATTATGAGCATTGCTTCCACTTATCTGACCATTCCTGAATTGCAGTTTGCAATAAGGAGCATCTCAAACATGCAGAGACACTGATGATTGCAAAGGAAGATTTTCCATCTCGTTAGAAAACCTATGTGTATGGCTATTTTTAGATTAAGTACCAATGCTTTACTTCTTCATCCATAAGAATAAAGATTTTATAATGCCACATGTATGCCACTGTTAGTGTCATGCCAGAAATACAGCAGCTCTTCAGCCCAGGTTTACACTTATGCATTTGGTAATGTGTAATAGTAATACATGCATTAATGCATTGCGATGCAATTTATTCACCCCCAAAGCCGTAAAGTAATGTACCTGTCTTGAAGCCCACTGCCTTAAAGTAACAGGATACCACTAGCAGGATAGAAGTCAAAGCAAACATCCTTTATTGATGCATATTGTCATATAGATGGCAACGTTTCAGGGCAGTGCAGGGTCCTTTCATCAGGCTCAGTATGATACATCAGGCTCAGTATTATGGACACAATATGTGTCCATAAAGGACTTTGCTTTGACTTATATCTGGTGTTTCTGGTGTCATCCTGTCACTTCATAAATTTATGCGGCACCATCCACAATCATTTCAGCACCCAACTTATAGGGGTTTCCCAGTAAGGGGTGCTGTGTTATATTTCTTGGGCTGCCTTAAAATGACACTAAACTCAGGAGTTAAACCTTAAAAAGCATTAAGTTAACTATTAACAAAAATGTAGCTTATTTGTGTATCACTCGGCTGTAGAACCTCAAATTATCTCTGAATTTATGCTGACACTGTCCTTCCTTCTGGAAGGTGGCTACTATTGTTCCCCATGGTCCATGTGTGTGTTGTAAAGTAGACACCACTCCAAGCTAGCTTCCGTGATAGGTTACAATCTTCCATTTAATTTACGCATTTGTATTGAGATTATAGTTTATCATTGTAGGGAGCTGAGGATCTACAGCTGAGTGATACACAAATATAGTATTGTTAATAGTTAAGGTACTTGTATGTTTTTTTTAAGGTTTAACTCCTGAGTTTAGTGTCACTTTAATGCATGACATGTTAACAAAGAACCTCATGCACATTCAAATTAATGTCTTAATGCACTGAACAGGTATGAAGTGCCCCTTGATGGGTAGATATCTCTCTCACAATTTTAGGGTTCTCTTTTCTCTGTAAGGGTAAGGGGGGCTGCTGGGAGTTGTGGAGATGACAGAGAAGGGCGTCGCCTGGGGGAGGGGAAGGTGAGTGCCTGCCTGCATCTATTCTCTGAAATAAAAGTCCTATTAATGTAGAAGAATTATTCTGATGTAGAGTAAAATTACTGGGGTCAAATTTGGTTAGGCCAAAAAGAGGGAGCACACCCTGACTTTGTCCTGAATACATTTTTGAAATCACTATTCCCAGACAATAATTTTCTGTGCTGATATCGACACCCGCCCAGGCTCAAGGTTACAGCTTTTGAGTTTGATGCACAAATAACACCTGTAAGCCGTAATGTGCTAACATTTAGACATTTGCCTGCATACCCTGTGAGGTCACTAAATGATAAGCAATCAAGCAATTCACAGCTACGCAGCAATCCATCAATGTTGTAGGCAGTCATTTGTCAATAGATCACTAGTAATTTTCATACATGCGCTCCATTCTTTCAGCCTATAAAATTGAAAAGCTGTATGATGAACTAAAACTGTAATCAAAAAGGATGCGGCACTCTGGATATAAAGCAAAATGCATACAGTTTACAGTGAGCTATGTTTCGTGCTGTCTACAGGCAATGTTTAGTGCTTGTTTCATACTAAAATCATCAATAATGTTCACAGTTCAGTTAGCTGCCTCTAGCACAGGTGCTGCTGTATTCTCTTTGAAATGTTTATGATGAATAAACTGCAATCTACCTTATCCATGTTGCAAGGTCAATAGTTGCTATGGGCACCAGGTTCTGTGGAGCTGCTGGCTACATGCACACATATATACTGTAGTGACGTAAGTACATTGCAAATGGATAGAAAAGGCACAGCAAAACTTGTTCGGTTAAATGTAGTGAAAGTGACATTAAACTGAGGAGCTAGATTAAAAAAAAAAAAACATCTAAATACCTTAACTATTAACAACAATGTAGCTTATTTGTGTATCACTCAGTTGTAGATCTTCAAATCATCTCTGAATTCATGCTGATCGTGTCCTTCATTCGTGTGGGTGGCTAGTTTTGTTCCCCACAATCCCTGTAAGTGTTGTAAAGTAGTTACCGTAATAGACTACAATCTCAATACAAATTAGTAAACTAAATGTGACATTGTAGTCCATCACTGGAGTGAGCTTGGAGCGGTAGCTACTTTACAACACACACAGGGACCATGGGGAACAAAAGTAGCCACCCTCCAGAAGGAAGGACAGTGTCAGCAGCAATTCCGAGATGATTTGAGGATCTACAGCTGAGTGATACAAAAATAAGATACATTTCTATTAAATGCATTTTTAATGTGTCACTTTAAACATGGCAATGTCCTGCTAAAAGCCTTTACTTAAATACTAATTTTCATGGTCTACTCTATTTTAATGTGTACTTTGTACTGCCATGGCAACATTTTCCTTCCTCTTCTTCCCTTCTTCACCTCCAAGAGTTAAACTGTGTTGTAAAATGGGTGACGCAACACATAGTGCACCTACTTACAGAGGTGTTCACTAAAGCGTGAAGAGTTTGGAGAAGGCAGGAGAAGTGAACATTCTAGGATAACATAGCTGAACCGGAAAGTGAGCTAAACAGCAAAATGTTCCAAATCAGCAATGTTGGCCTAGATTGTTCACTTCTCCTGCCTTCTCCAAACTCTTTATCCTTTAGTGAATAGCCTTGTTGGGTTAATTATTGTGTTCTATGCATGGCTAAAGTTGCATTTAACATAAAAAAAATCAACTACAAGAATTGTACAGTAGATAACTGTGTAGAAGCTTGTTTTAATAATTATTTGTGGCTCATAGTCTATTATCAATCAAATGAAGCAGGGAGGCTGTTAAAAAGGACAGTCTAGAGACTATTAACAATGTACTGTAGAAATTATTAGAACTGGTTTCCATTTATGTTTTGTTACTTACCTGAAAAACAGTAAAAGACCTAAACATTCATAGCTTGCCATAAATGAACAGAATATTCCCTTGGAATGAATAATATATATAGAAAATGAACTGTGCCAATAAGCAAGCTAACAGCTACAAGGCACTAGAATGGATACCCACTGTGAGTGTGTATACGTGAAAAATAGCACATTTAGTTATTTATTCCCTTGGAATTAATAACGAATAAGGACAGGTAACAGAGGGATGGGGGTGGACCTGTTGGAGCACAGGAACTCAAATTGGTGTAACTTTATTTGATAAACCACCAACTCAAAACACAGGTCATCCACCTCCATATGTATGCAGTCATGACTTGAGGGGGTGGGGGAGATATATTTAAACAAAGCCAAGCTTCTTATCCTATAATTGTTTAATATAAAATAGTTTTTATTACGGGAAATATTCCAGCTTCATTTATGTAGCTTGACTGCTCACCATTAACATTTTCAATGAAACAATTCCAGCTCATAGTGAGCATTTATTAATAATTTAGGATAGACAATAAAACAAATACAAGCTCCAGATATTTTTTTTGTGTTTATATAACACAAAACCTATTATCCACATTGAATTTCTTGAGTATATCCTAAATAAGTTAAAGGGACTATGTCACACAATAAAAAACTGTGTGTTTAAGCCTCGCTAAAGCAGTCATGGGCATAAGAAAGCTATGTTTAAATTCCCCTTAAACACAGCCAAGTTATCCTGCTGAATATATTTCTCAACATCATACATTATTTAACCTGCTTTTTTTTGTATTGCAATGCAATACAATACAACATCTTATTATGTATTATTAGTGGCATCATTTTTTTGTCATGAGTGTCAAGCTGTTACTATGGGCAGAGTGGTGTATATAGTTATGATGTTGGCAAGCCATGTCATACTGAATATGCTGATATGGTTTACTGCAGCTGGCTTTGTCAGAAGTGCCTTAAAATGTATGCTACGGGGGGACTCCAATGTGAAGGGGGCTTCTGATGTGTAGAGGGGGGCTTCTGATGTGTAGAGGGGGACTTCTGATGTGAATCAGGCTCCTGAAGTGGAGGTGGGGTTTCTGATGTCTTTTTTGGGGTTTTTTCTTGCCTTTAGGTTTTTACATTTACGTTTCTTACATTTTAGACTGGATTGTGCATACTTTTAAAAGGTGCCATGACTAAAAAAAGGTTGAGAAACACTGGCTAACACAACACAAAAACATTTTGCTATATTGATTACGGACTTAGTACACTGTGGTGTAATTATACTAATGTTTTGCAAAAAATTAGGGAAATAAACCTTTACTAGATTCCCTCTGCTCTGTATAGGCAAAATACTGAAGAACAAATTCTGGCGTGCATCACAAAATGCACAAGTTTTTTTTTTTGGTACACATTTTGCATTATGTAGAGGCTGTAGCTATTTGATACATTTAAAGGCCTATCTAGTAGCAAATGAGCAAATGACAGAAGGAACCAGTCAAGCCTAAATTAAATTCTGGCTATCCATTAACCCACTCATGTGCCACTTACTATTTCTGGGGGCAGTGAAGTCATATCTATTGATTGAGTGTACCAGGGAACTGTTGTGCAATAGCCTGCTTCTGTTAGAGCCTAATCACGCAGGTGTTTTGCTTTGTGGCAGTCTTTTTATTATTCAAGTTGTTTCCCCCTGCATTAATATCGCAGTTGAGAAATCCTGAAAAATTTAAGCATATTCTCATTATTATTTGTTATGTTTGAATTATCTTTTGTACCATATGTTATTGTGCTTCAAAATGAGAATTAGAAAGGTCTTCTGCAATTTATAAGATAATTAGCAATTTAATGCTTGGTTTCAGTTTGTGTTTTGTTTCCTGAGAACTTCTTGCTTTCTGAAATATTTACCTAATTAGTGCAATACTACTGTCTGCATGTAGAATAGTTAGAACAGCTTGCTGTCCAAGTGTTACTTCCACAAACCAACAGGAACTGAGCATGTTACTAGAGCACAACATGACATATCAAAATGAATGTTGACATTTATTTTCTCTACATTGTTCTCACATGTCTGTTGTCTTGTGGTCTGAAAAAAAACCTGCATTCTGCTGATCTATGAAAAACAGTGGACAACAACCATGAAGCAAATCACAAACGGAAACACTGCATAATAAATAAAGAATAAAATAGATTTAAATTGAATAAGATATATGTTTCCAGAAATTAAAGGTCAAATATTTCCTTGTTTTATTAAATTAGATACTTTATTATATACAATAGGCATCTTTATTCTGGAAAAAAAGGAATATGTACTATAGTTCCTAGTTCCTACTTCTCTATTGAAGACAATATATATTAAACAGAAGATGGTCAAATCTAGCATTACTTCTCTACATTTTAAACCCATAAGAATTCTAGTCAATCAATTTAAATAATCCATACCAAGTCTGAATAAATAACTAGTTAGAATGTTTCAGACCTGATTATCTTCCGATACTCAGCTAGTATAGAGGATTCAAAAGATCATCTCATCTGATCAATACCAATTCAGATAAAAAAAGCAGCTGAGGTGGAAGATAGTAGTGCAGGATGACTGAAATTGCTTGCGGGTTATCGCTTGTTATCTTTATTATATTATATATAATATATTACGGGTACTCCTAGAATGAGATCCTAATAGGTTGGACTTGATGGACTAATGTCTTTATTCAACCTCAAATACTATGTAACTATGTAACTATACTGTATATGTTCTCTAAAACCTGCAAGACTGCTTTGAGCAACAGTGAGGAGGACACGTCTGGTAATTTGTGGCAGTGTTATCATTGTAACAGCTTGCATAAGAGGGAGTATGTGAGATCAGACAGCACCCTTGACAAAGTCAATACTGACAAAATGCGTCAGAATGCATCCTGGTTATGTAGTAGGGGCAGAGTCTGTGAGAGCTGCAGACAAAATATTTTTGACCGACGGGCTGCATGAACGGGGGAGATGCTTGGAACATTATTTTAAACATTGTTGATGCCTTGTTACATAGTGTTGTAGTGAACACTAAAAAATGTGATACATGTCAAGTTTTTAAACATCAAATAAGTATTTTACACAAGGATGTGCAGTTTGCTTTTCTGATTTTCTATTTGTACCTAATTGGATAGGGGGTACCTAATTGGAGGGGAATTTTTTATTTGTACCTAATTGGATTGGGGGTACCTAATTGGAGGGGAATTTTTTATTTGTACCTAATTGGATTGGGGGTACCTAATTGGAGGGGAATTTTTTATTTGTACCTAATTGCATTGGGGGGTACCTAATTGGAGGGCTAATTGGAGGGGGATTTTTTATTTGTACCTAATTGGAAGGGTGATGCAGTGAAAGGTGGAATGTGCCTATGTGGATGAGTTTGCCACATATTATTCGCCAAGCTATTATACCTTTCAGGAACAGAAAGGTAGAACAATTGGTGAGTGTGTTTTCAGTTTTAGGTGGAGGGTGGTGACAGATGGAATGATATGAAGATGTATTTTCTGAGAAGGACATTTGTTTTGATATATTGAGACATTTTGCATTATAATGTGTTTGTTGTTTTATTTGGCTCTACGTTATATCACTACATGTGGTGTTTTATGTATATAATATATGTATTTATATAGGTGCAACATTGATTCTTTTTGTTTATGTTTTGTAACAAGTGGGTAAGAGCAATTTTGGTTTAGCAGCTGGCAGCGTTTGCGCTTATTGCATTTATTCAGCAAACACGGAAAGGGGGACAATTTATCTTTATAATTTAAGACACCCATTCTATCTTTAAATTGTTCTCTTTAATATTATAACTGGATAGATTACATAGCACACAGCACCAGGCTTCCAACCTGGCATTCTCTGACAGTCACATGTTGTAGATGGAAAATAACCTATGCCTTTTAGTGTGTGATAATATGCAACTGATTAAAAAAACGCAAGGTTGGGGCAGTGTTACCACTTCAGTGTCTGAAGAATTAAAGAACATTTAAGAACATCTGTGCTAAGAGAAATATGTAGGCCTCCTCCTAAAAATACTAGTTACCTAGCTGTCATCCTGATCCGAATGCTTGATGTTATTGATTATATTCATTGGTGTCAAAAACCATAATAATGCGAGGGAAAAACTCTCAAAGTTGGGTACTTAAGTCACTAACCAGTCACCAAGAAGTCACATAAAGTACCAGTTTTTTTTCTTAACTCTTGGCAAATGGCCTGTGTAAGCAAGCTCAGGTTCACTTTAAACCCTTAAGTTTAATGCCTGTCTGCCATCATCGTGTGGTAACCAGTATAATAATTCTAAAGAGCATTCTTGCATCCAAATCCAACCTCTTTTACAAGGAGCTCTAGTTTAAGACATGTAGGTTTATTCACAAAATGGTGAAGAGTTTGGAAAAGACAGGAGAAGTAATCAATCTAGGCCAACATTCTCCAATTCAGCTCACTTTCCAGTTCAGCTATGTTGTCCTAGTTTGTCTACTTCTCCTGCCTTCTCCAAACTCTTCACCCTTTTGTGAATAACCCTCATGGTGTTAATTAGAATCTGTGCTGCAGTGGAGCTAATGATTACTGTTAATGACACCTATAATGTGGTTCATAGCAGCCTGGCCTATATATTTGTTCTTAAACACTTTTCCACCTGTTGTCCCAGTTTTTAAAACTGAGCTTTTCTAAGATTACAAAAAATATACATATTAATTATGTGTAGCACCCTGTAAGCAGGAGTGCTTAGGAATTTTAGTATTGTCCGATTGTAAGCCATCTGATGCTGATTTGTAGTCTATGCTCATCTGGTTTTCCCTATTCAATCAGGTATTGTGTGCACCTGCCTGCTGCTGGGCGTACTCCTGCCATAGAGCAGAGCAACCAATAAGGGATTGTTATGTATGTCTCTCTAGCCAATCACCAGGAGGTTGTTGGCTGGTGGTGCATGCTGGGAGAGGAATACTTGGTGCAGACCATGTGAGGTGCTTTTTTCTCCCCCAGGTCAGTTATGTGGACTGACTGTTAAGGCCTGAAGTCTGGAGACTAGCCATGAGGCCTGAGTCTGGGGCCCAGTGCCTACTACTGATACTAAGGATAAAGATGTCTGATGACTTATTATTCAATTACTGCTTTGCGGGGTGCTTTACACACAGATTGCCCAATCTGATTTAAAGGTCCTGGTCTGTGAATGGCCGCAGTTACTGTGTTCTACTGACTGAAGTAGTCTATACTAGCCTGTATGATCCTGACGCTGACCCTCTCTCCCTGAAGTTCATGAATAAAGTTCATCAGCATCTTATCTACAGCCTGGATCTCGTTTTTATCAGTCACCATACATAGTGGTAAGTGCTATTGGGGCAGCCAGATACTGAAATCCCCTAGACAGGCTTTATGGATGACCCAACTATTCTCTGCGGCTCTTTGGGGGGGTGCACTACATATGTATACATCTTTTGGTTTATTATAATACTGTATAATTCTTATTATAATATTTTATAATGTTTCAAATATACTTTAAAGTCTTGACAAACACTTTACAAATGCTTCCTTTTTCACACTGTCTTTCAGCTTCAGACTAGTACGACTGAACCAATGACACTGTCCAAGTCCATCTCACTTCCCCGGAGTGCCTACTGGCACCATATCACCAGACAAAACAGTGTTGGCGAATTCTACAGTTTACAAGGCAAGTGACTTAAAAATAAAACATTGTGCCTGTTAGTAAGTTTCATGCTGAGCACAATGTATTCAGATTGCTTTTTATCTTTGAGTTGGTTGTGTTACTTTTATTTCAATTTATCGGCTGTCATGATCCTCAGTGGGAACACTGATTTTTCAAATGGGCATTTATTGTTATCATTTTAGCAACTAATGGCAAATCACTGTGTAATCTGCAAAGACAATTTAGATGCGACTTTTTGAACTTTCCAAATACAAATTGCTGCCATCAAAAGTTCAGTGTGCACCATAGTTTTATGCTATGCTCCCTGGTGGGCTCCTTAGATGTTACAAATAGGATATTCTTATTTGCATAAATCATACAAACATGACAATGCTTTAATACAGTACTTCCTTTTAAAATCATTGCTTCTGATGCTGTGCTACTAATTTGACACTAGGGTAAGATCTTTAGTATATTGTTCCATAATGTTTATGCTGGTTACATAGCAATGTTCTCTGATTAAATGGCTGTCTCACAGCTTCGCTTTGAAGAATGCAAATGTACAGTACTTTCTAATAGCTGCATTGAAACATTTTATTCTACTTTATTGTGAGGTTTGTTGGAATACAACATCTGCTGCAAATAATATGGACACACCAGTACATTCCCTTACACATTTTCTGAAAGTGGTATAAAATAAATTCTTCATGGAACCCATCACCTGGTTTCTTTCTTTCATATCCCTATTTGAGTTTAATGGGGATGAACTGCAACACTCTGCAATCCTTAGAGTTGTATATAGATGCTCAAGCTAAACCCAATCAGTGAGTATGAGCTTATAGAAATAGTACTTAAATACTGTATGTTATGTCTGTTTTCACAAAATCATGTGCTAAGAAAACTAGGATACTAGACAAACTAATTCTGCAACAACATTTTACATCTGTGCAAACAAAGTAAAGGCTAAAACTTGGGCAAGTTTAGAAAAAAAGACTTGCACCAGGGTAATTAATTGTCTGTAAAATACAGTGGTTTGTTGACTTTCCCTTTTTAATTATGGTATCGGCTGTATTTAATAAAATCTAGTTTTCATACATTTTTTCCACCTTTAATACACACTCCTCACATGCAAACTCCAGCACTTAACACCTCCATGCACAATACTGTGAGACTCTGTTATTAGATGACGAGTGTCGGTGGGAGGAGGGATAGGGAAGATGGAGTTAACTGTTAACTGCAGAGGCATGATCGTAATCTCTGCAGAACTGGCACAATAAAAGGGGTTGTCGGAAGGATGAGAGCACTTGGATTCAGTGGGTACAACACACTTACAATGTGTCAGGATCCAGATCTGAACCCAGAGCCTCTGCTGTGTCTGGCGGTGAGCCACTCTGAAACCTTGGATAGCTTCTTGCTTGCTCTCATGTGTAATCCTCAGGCAAACCTAGTTTCTGCTGAACTCTGAACTCGTTGCTCCTCCCTTGAACTTCCTATTTTAGCCATTCCTCTGCACTTCTTGCTTGCCAGATTATTGTGCTCCTGCCAATATATTGCTTCCTGCTCCTTCTGTGATACAATCCTCTCATACTGCTATCCATGTACCGACATTTGGCTGCTGATTCACCGACTACTCTCATTGTCTTCTGCTTCATACCTGATACTTTTGGCTACTGACCTCGGCTTGTTCAATTACTATGCTTCTGCCCACTCCTACACTACTACCGTCTGCTTGTGTACTGAACTCGGCCTGTAATACCACGAATTTGCCTGCTGTTTCAGCTACTGGATCCCGGATTGTGACACAATATGGCATGTCTGCAATTGAGAAACATTTCAGAGAGCAGGGTTTACTTTGAGTGTATGCCCTTCAGAATGTTTTTTAATAGCAGGCACTAATTTAGTGTATGGGGGTTATTCACTAAGCTGCTGAAGGCAGCCGTGTGAATAACCGCACTGAAGTGAACTGAGCCGAATGCCGTTCGGATATTCACTTCAGCCCCGTACAGCTGATTTCAACTGTACATCGGCTGACTTCGGCTGGCTTCAGTCATCTTAACATACTCTGCATGTTCGGCTGAGCCGAAGTGAAGAAGCCGTTCAGTCGATCCAACATTCTGAGACCCCATACAGTCACCTCAGATCCTTCGCTGGAGACATTAGGCCGGCAGCCTGGAACAGTGCAGAGTATGTTGCTTCATATTATTCTGCATTGATAAAAAAATACATTGCTGAGATTTGTAGTCCCCTATAGCCGGTTGCCATTCGGCATTGCTGTATCATGTATCGCTGGGATTTGTTGTCCTCTCTAGTTGATGGTATTATTTTGCATTGCTGTATAACGTATTGCTGGGATTTGTAGTCCTCTATAGCTTGTTGTATTCTGCATTGCTGTAAAATGTATGGCTGGGATTTGTAGTCCTCTCTAGCTGGTGGTATTCTACATTGCTTTATAATGTATCACTGGGATTTGTAGTCCTCTATAGCTGGTGGTATTCTGTATTGCTGTATAATGTATTGCTGAGATTTGTAGTCCCTCTTACAATTACAATATAATACTTTGCACAGCACTTTGCAATATAAGGAAGACAGAGTTTGGAGAAGACGGCAGGATTTGGATACTGCTTGGATGTTGGGCAGAAAGGTAATTTCCGAGTCAAGGATGACACCTAGAACCTTGGCATGGGGAGGGATGGATAGCAGTTTTATCAATCTCAGGGGAAAAGTTGGGAGAAGGCGCATGGGTAGGAGGAAATATCATGAGCTCAGTTTTGGACAGATTGAGTTTTAAGAAGTGTTGTGACATCCAGACTGATACATCAGTTAGTAGATTAGTGACACGCAAGGACACTGAGGGGTTGAGTTGTGGAGTAGAAATATATATTTAAATGCAATTGGCATAGAGATGGTATTGGAAGCCATGTGAAGTTATCAACTGACCAAGGAAGGAGGTGTAGATAGAGAAGAGAAGGGGTCCAAGGACAGAGCCTTGGGGAACCCCTACAGAAAGAGAAAGAGGAGGGGATTTGTAGGTGACACTAAAGGAGCGCTTAGATAGGTAGGAGGAGAACCATGAGAGAGTAGAGTCTTGTAGGCTAAGTGAGTGGAGTTTTTTGAGGAGCAGCGGGTGGTCAACAGTATCAAAAGCAGCACAAAGGTCTAATAGCAAGATTAAGGAGTAGTGGCCGTTGTTTTTAGCAGTTTGTAAGTCATTCATGAGTTTTAGGAGGACAGTTTCCGCTGAGTGTGTGAGGCGAAAACTGGACTGTAGGGGGTCCAGAAGGTTGTTATAAGTAAGGTGGCGGCTCAGGATGTTGTATATAAGGCGTTCTAGTAGTTTGGAAGTGAATGGGAGTTAGGAGATAGGTCTGAGATTATTGTGGTTGGTTGGGTCCAGTGAGGGTTTTTTGGGTATTGGGGTGACCAGTGCATGCTTTAGAGGGGAAGGAAAGATGCCAGTAGAGAGGGAAAGATTGTGAAATGTGAGTGTGAGTAAGAGAGTGCAGGATTAGGCAAGAGGGTGGTGAGGGAATAGGGTCCAGGGGGCAGGTGGTGAGGAGGGTGTCAGAGACAATCTTTGTAACCTCCTCTGTGGTAACAGGGTCAAATCAATAAAGTAGTGTGATGATGGTTCTGGTATGTTAATAAGGGAAGGTGACTGGACAGTGGAGACCTGATCCCGAATTGTATCTATTTTGGTTTTCAAAAGAATGGCAATGTCCTGGGCAGTGAGTAAGTTAGTGGGTGGAGGTGGTGGGGGACATAGTAGAGAGTAAAAAGTAGAAAAGAATTGACGTGGTCTGGATGAGAGTGTTAATGAGAGAGACAAAATAAGTCTGTTTGGCAGCACGTAGTGAGGAATTATATTTTCGGAAGGCAGCTTTATATAGGGTGAAGTCTTGCAGAGACCTAGTTTTCTGGCACAATCTCTCAAGAGCGCTGCTATGTCTTTTAAGCTGCAGGTCTTTGCTTCTAGTGTTTTAAAAAAAATAAAGTCTGCATTATTGACCTATGTAAATGAGGGTCACTAAGAATCATACCTTGCTTTCCTTGTGGCTAAGATTCAACCTGATATTTTTATTATTCTAGTTTAATGCTTCTCTGTGTCCCAATGTGAAACAGAGCCAAGACTTTTACTGGATATCAGAAGCAATAAAATGGCCTTTGATCCCAAAAGTCAGACAACGCACCATTATTGCTTTGATGATTCAAATTGTATTATACTGTTATAAATGTGTTACCTTAAAAAGTTCTGCTAAAATAAAAAGGAACCCTCTTTTCTATTTAAATTGACTTTCACATCTACATCAAACATAAATGGAATATACTATATTATTAACCAGTTGCCGTCCGGCACTGCTGCATTAGCGAGTTGCCTTCTCCAGATGGCCTTTTTTTCTGCTCTAGGGTGCCGGCGTGCACGGGCAGAAAAAACCTGTGCAATGCATAGAGCCGTTACCGGCTGTTTAACATATACCCAATCGGCGGCTCTATAGCCAGCCGATCGTGTATATGTGCTGGTGTGTGCCC
>NW_017306402.1:164182-201052 GCF_000935625.1 Nanorana parkeri | reverse complement strand
AAATATATAAATATATATATATATATATATATATAAATAAAAAAAGTAAAAAGAATAAAAGTCACATATAAAAAAAGTTAAAAAAACCCCACAAAATGTTTAAGTCCCCCACCACCACGTTTACGCACATATAAACGTAAATACGCGTCCGGTGCACCAGCTGGCAAAAACGACAATTGCTCTACACACGTTATATATCGCCGCGAACTTCGCAGTGAGAGCAATCATTTTGGGGCCATCAATCACTGATAACACTAAACTGATGAGCTGTAAAAGCTTTTAAAGCGTCGCCTATGGCCAATTTTGGTTATTATCGGTTTTTGAGGTTTCGCGCGCACACGCAATTTTAAGGCTTGACATGTTTGGTGTCTTTTTACCCGACGTGACCCCGTCTTTTATATTGGGTAATAATAAATGTTTTATCATTTAATATAGGGGAAACGTTTTTTTGTTTTTTTTATTTTGGTAATTTTTCTTTAATATAATAAAAAATTAAAACCGCAGTGGTGACTAAATACCACCAAAAGAAAGCTCTATCTGTCCCCCAAAAATGGTATAAAATGTGTTTCAGTACAGCGTTGCATGACGGAATAAATGTCAGTCAAAGTACTGCAGCGCTGAATACTGAAAAATGGCCTGGATGGGGAGGGGGTTTAACACCGCAGACTTCAAGTGGTTAAATAAATATTCTACTCATGTATGTGCCGACATCAGATATTCAGTTCTTATTTATTAAGATTGTTGTTCTTGAATTCTTCTTCTTTTTTCTAAAATAAGATACAGACAGACTATTGGTGCAATCCTCTTAAGGGAACTTAATTTGTTTATCTAAAACTAAGGCCCCACAAGTTTTTTTAGGCTATACAACGTTCATCATTGAGTTAATACTTAAAAAAAAAAAAAAGAAAGCTTCCCTCCTCAATGCACCAGATCAGGTCTTATGGTAAAGTGGTTCTAATGGATATCTGGTACTGAAAAGAAGATAAAGGAATATCCATTTATCCATTCCTGGTAAGAATAAATAAGTTGCTAAACTGCTGCATGAAAGTAGGTCCTTTAGGTCACTTACATGTTAAAAAACTCTTTAAAGGAATATTTAATTTCCATTGAATGAATGAATGAATGAATGAATAAATTAAATCTTTGGATCAAGGGAATGTTCCAGAATTCCACTTTCCAATAGCTACAATTTATTCCTTCTGTGGTTGAACTTGACTTAACCATATACAAGACTTTTTTTTTATAAATCAAAAACACAACATAAAATGGAAAAGAAGAAAGGCGGGTTGAATTTCTAGCTTTTTATTTTAATGATGTCATGAATGGGAGGGGTGAACTTCATTTGAAAATACAATTATTTTAAAATTAATGAATTATTTAAAAAATAATAAATACAATTATTTTTAAACCCAGTGTCCCTCTTTTTTTTCAAAAGTTTACTTGCGTCATAGTGAGAAGGGAAGGGATGAAGGACAGCTTTATCCGTTTACCAGAGCAGGTCGAGCAACATTTTTGAGTGGTACTCATAGGCACCCAAGAAAGTGCAAAATAGGTTGCTTGCTTTATTACAAATAAACAGAAAGAAACTGAGCTGCCAACATAGCGGATACCCCCACAAATATGAAATAGGTGGCTGAAAGATCCTACTATTGAACCCACCTCAAAGGTAGTGGACAACTATATGTTACTATGTTGCTTTTTCTAATTTATTAATGTACATTTGTTACATCGAGCATTTGACACATGTAGGTAACATTGTCTAGTAAGCTCTTATAAGATGATGTCTTTCTGTATAGTAAATATATGAATAGATGACTAAAGACCACACTTTTAGTTGATTTCTCTGATGTAACCCAAGTTGTGCTGCTTTGTAAAATATGGGCTGCATTGTTTGAGGCACTTTTTTTATCTGTATATTCTTTGTTCTCTTTTGCTTTGTTAATAAAAAAGAAGAAAACTGTAAGGAACTTTTTAACAGAAAAAAAAAAGAAGGCACATTGGCTGAAAGTGGCATGCTACTTTTAGAAATACATAGAATATAGAAAAATATCAAGGATGTTGTGCATTTATAGTTTTAACTCATGTTGTCACAGAATGTGAAATAAAAAGTTGTTTCTTTCTCGTTCATTAAGGGACACAGGATTAAGTTATTCAGAGACCACTGGGTTATGCTACCACATAGTGAAGGATTTGGACATTGGCAAACAAAAAAAAAAGCCATTGGCCAGCCAAGTATTACCCTTCCCACGCTTGACATGCTTTAGTTTTTTGATAGTGTCTTAGGAGGTGGGTATCTTTTCTCTAGAGAGAAAAGTTTTACCTTTGAAGCCTGTATCTGGACCCCGCTGGACCAAAGATTGGGGGACCTGCCTGGGCACTTAGCTCTGCTTGTAGTACTTTAAAGACCCTTGTGTACTGTGTTAGTTAGCCACTAAACACTCTCCAGGTCCAAAGCTGTGGAACAGCCCCTGGTGTGACCCTGTTTCTGAATAATCATTTATGAGTAGGCCATGGGGCCAAGCATCAGGAGCTATAATATTGATATCATTGAGTGCCACCATTATCCCCCATTCTATCAGTTTCTGCAAAGAGGGTACTGCATCACTAGGTACAGTGCATGTGTGATTGCATCATGCTCCAATTTACAATGGTAAATGGAGATACATGGTTTTTCACCTTTTTTATTCCTTTCTGTCATCTCCAGCTATTAATCCTCCCCTGTTCTAAGTTACTGGTTTGTGAGTACCCAAAGTCCCAACATGGTGTCAAGCAGTGCAGTATGTAGGACCCTAAGTGCAAGGGTAGCAGTCCCACTGCATCAGCTCTCCAGCTCATGATCCACTAAAGGTTCCAGGGCAGCCTGCAGTTTCCATCCTCAGGGACCTGAAACCAGCCTGAATCATTGTCCCCTACTTGAGTTGACACACTCCTTAGAGTCTTCATTTGCCCCATCAGATGTGGTTCACTCCTCTGCCTTATCCAGGGAGGCATTCTTTACAACTATGATGGATTTGTTGGGGGTAAAATTGCACTTGTGATTACTGATGCAGAAAGTAGAGGCTGTAAGTGCTCTTTTATGCTGTCTTCTCAAGAAATAGTTATCTGACATTCCGGCAGCTGTAGTAGTCTCTAAGCATTCTGCTGTGGATACGCTGTCTGACAAAGAGTCTGATAAATCCTTATTGGATGAGTTTGTTTCCGAGGACCTGATGCTATAACTTCCAGATGTCTATTTTTCCAAATGATCCTCCTGTCTGTGAATGTGCAATGAACTCTTTGGTTAAAATGTTGGTCTGTGGAACAACATTGTAAAAAACGTTTGCCGCACATGCCTTTTGATGGTTAACATCTCTTTGGTGCCTCTTTTCATAACTCTATAAAGAATGTCACTGGTGGTAAGACTTATCTGTCACAATAGAAGAAGCCTAGGCCTCAAATCAGGAAGACTCCACTGCCTCTGAATCCAAGAAGAGTCCCTCTTTATTTCTCCCAGGCTTCACACTACCAGGCCTGAACCAAACAAGGAGCCCTGTTCAGTTGCAAACTGTCAGACAAGTCTTCTTCATCATGAAGTGACACCTCCACTTTCCAAAGTGTAGAGACATTTGTTGACCTTTGCCTGGCCAAAAAAGCATCTTGGCTGCCTAGGTAAGAAATGTGGTTTTCTTTTTGAAGAAGGTGGTTCCCTTCTTCATGTTGCCCAACCTGCCGGCACAGACTTGCAAGCCTTCGTGCTGCTCTTTAAATCTTTCTAACCATTAGCACCTATGCTAACCTTACTACACTCTCAGAGTATTCCCATCATGGGATATCTACACAACCTGCTACTGAGGGAACAGTCAGCTCAAACTCTGTCTGACAATGTGATGTGAGCAGTCCAGACCCTAAAAAGGACAGTTGGATCCTGACCCTGTAAAAATCAGCCCTGGAACTGATACACTGTTTAGTGGGTCTTATCTCAAGAGTTTTTCTTCCCCAAGATAAACTGCTGACTCTTTTGTTCTAGACCCAGCCTCTATGGTCCAGGAGCTGTACAACTCTGCAATTATGCATAGGAGTTTTGTGCCAGATGGTAGCCTTCATGGCAGTTTAATTTGCTCAGTTCCACACTAGAACCCTCCAGCACAACATCCTGTCATCATGGGGCAAATCTATTCACTCTCCGGACACCCTGACTCACCTGACACTAAAAGCCAGATTATCTCTGGCATGATGGGTCAGCAATCTTGCCCTGGAGTTGGGGACATGTTTCCTTCCGTTATCTTGGAATATTCTAATAATGGATGCCAGCCTAAAGGACTGGGAAGGAGTCATAGACATCTTGTTGATGCAAGGGACTTGGATGCTGGGGGAATCTTGTCTCCCAATCAACATTCTGGAGCTCTCAGCATCTTTTCCCTGCAACCCTGTACACCCTGATTGGAGGGTCATCCAATCGTCATTCAGTTGGACAATGCCAGAGCAGTGATTTACATAAACCATCACAGAGGAACCGGAAGTCTTGACTATGGCAAGAGAGGTAGAAAGATTTCTACCCTAGGCAGAACTCCAACTGGCAGGCTTTTTTTCTCTTCACATTCCAGGCATGGAAAATTGGCAGGCAGACTACCTCTTCCAGCAATGTCTGGACCTTGGGTAATGGCCCCTATACTTGGAAGTGTTTCGGGACCTGTGTCATGGATGGGGAACACTGGATGTGGACCTCCCGAACTCCAGGTTCAGCAAAAAACTGGAGAGGTTTGTCTCCAGATGCAAAGATCCTCAAGTAGAAGCAGTGAAAGCTCTGGTGACCCAGCAAAAACCAGAATAGAATAATATGGTGCAGCTGATGCTAGAGCCAGTGAGCGTAGACAGGAAGTGGCTAAAAAGGCTGGAGGAGTTCAGCAGCACTAAGATGAAAAAATTATGAAAAAAGGTAGAAACGGTATTTATTGAAAAATAAGCCATAGCAATAGTGCTTTAGCAAGCTAAATGGCATCCAATTGGGAATTGGATCTTCTTTAACTTCATACTTTCAATACAGAACAATTGTGACTGATCAAAATATGTAACTTTTCAAGGACTGCTACTTTTCTAAGAATATCTAAAGCTGTAT
The DNA here is from genome assembly GCF_000935625.1 of Nanorana parkeri. Taxonomy (NCBI): domain Eukaryota; kingdom Metazoa; phylum Chordata; class Amphibia; order Anura; family Dicroglossidae; genus Nanorana; species Nanorana parkeri. Next base: position 195,957 of record NW_017306402.1, on the reverse strand, counting down.
ATTATGTTCACTGAGAATGTTTTGCAAAGTCACAAAAAGCTTTTCTAGCATGCAGCAGTTCTTCTCCTTATATGAATAATTTTATTGTCATTATTGCCTCTTGGCATAGCTCTAGAATGAATTAAGCTAAAGGCATTAAAGAGAGTAGTCGGTCTTATGAGTTCAGGAAATAGCTCTATGTTTTCAATTTTTTTTCCCAAAGAATAAGATTATTAAAGTATTTTCATGGAACTAACAGAAATACCCTATTGCACATTGGGTATAGTAGACATTAAAGTACATACATCATTGTAATAAGTAATACAGGTACATTATATACATTCACTCTTATTTCAGAATATCAAAATAAAGAGTGTTATAGAAACTTTGCAGTTGCAATTGTGGTCTATCCTTTCTTACCGTTATTGAAGGATGTGTCTGTTATCAGTGCCTGTTTTGAATGAAAGCAAGGAAAGGATGTTTTGTTTCATAGTAATCAAATAGTACTATAAGTGGAAAAAGGATAGGGGAAAGTTAGAGACAAAAAAGGAAGAAAGGGGAAAGACATAAAGAGGTAATAGATAAGAAAACAGTGTGGAGACCAGGTAGGGGGGCTATCAACACTCACAGATAATGGATACTTACACGGGACACCAAAGATTTTGCTTGTTGAACACTTCTGGGTGTATCTTGTTGATTTTGGCCCGCTAATCATCTAAATAAAGGGTAATTCAACCTATCATGTACCGTTTTTTTTTTAATTATTTATATTTCAATTGTCTTGTCACAGTTGTCACAAGTTTACTAATTTTCAATTGCTTTATATGATGTATTATGTAGCTCATACATGTTCAGGTATGAAAACAGGTCTGGTTGCATAACGTTTGTGGAACTTGCGCAGGTTGGGCTTGACTGGGAATACTTAGGCTTAGTGTATGCTACTGTAAGGGCTAAAGGCAGCTTGTAATGTAACACCTAGGCCTGATCTAGTTAAAGACTTGCTGCTGTAGTTGTTGTAGTATGGTTGGTGGCATCAGAAATGTCTAGCCAATGTCAAAACAGTTGTGGCACATTCTGTTACATTTGTGGCGAGTATATACTTAAGTTTTAAAGACGCACTATGACTGGACATGTTCAGAAGGTGTATGAACTCTATGTAACGCATATGCTTAATAGTAGTGTCATGATAGAATAACATGACCCAAAACATTAAAACAAATTAACCACAAAATATGTTGGTTAAGAGCCCAGACCTCAATCCAGATAAAATGTTGTAGTCTGACATTAAGCCAATTGTTAACCTAAGGAATTCAAGTTATATAAAATAGCTGAAGCTCATTTGCATAAAAGAGCAGTTTTAAATTCCTTCTAACTGAATGTACAAGTCTAATCAGCAGCTTTAGAAAATATGTTGGAAGTGATTGCTGGTGAAGGAGGCTCCACCAGTTCCTAAATACAGCATTCGCATACTTCTTCCAGCTTGGACGTGGACTTTTTAAACAATGGGTTTTATTCACTAAATGAGTAGGTTATGTTCACTTTGCAAAGTGAGTTTTTACCACGTTTAGTGAATGAGGTAAGGCTAAGGAAAAATTGATTTTGCAAAGAATACCCAATCATGTGCAAGAGAAAAATTTGCTTAACCCCTTCGTGACGGGAGACGTACACTGTACGTCCAGCCACAAAGGGACCAAATGACTCGTCACGTACACTGTACGTGACGAGTTATTTGCTGCACTAGAAGGCTGCTAACCGCTGAGAATCAGCGGTTACCTTTCAGTAATAGATGTCTAACTATCTAGAGATCCATTACTGAAAGGGTTAACCTTTTTCAGACACCCGATACCTTAATATCGGGTGTCTGAGAGTCACAGCAAAGCAGAGACACATGTCGGCTTTTGCCGGCATTCTGACAGCTCGTATAGATCGAGAGATATCTCTCTCAAGCTATACTGGCTTTTTTTTTTTTTTATCTTTTGACTTTCAAGAATAGATACAAAATGTTATGTATTAGACACATAATGTATCTATTCTTGAAAGTAGAATGTTTAAGTTTTCTGAAACATTCACTGACAGCTGAATCCTGAACTGCTGCAGGATCAGTGTCACTAACTTATTATCGGCTGTTCTGAAGTTTGAAGCAGCCTGATAATAAAAAAAATGTATTAATTTATCAAGCAGTAATAGTGAGATTAATTCACAATGACTGCCTGATATAATTAAATAAATAAAATTTGTCAGTATAAAAAAAGTGAAAAGTGTAAATAAATTTAAAAAAATAGTGAAAAGTGTAAAAAAATTAAAAATAAGGGACAAATAAATGAATGTATGCATTGCATTTTTTTTTAGCTGTGCTGGTTTTGTTAAAAAAAAATACTACAAATCAAAACTGGGAAAAAAAGGTTTTTTTTACGTTTTTTCCTCTTTTTTTAATTTGTATTTGTCCTAAGTGAGGCGTTAGACACACATATGTGATATAAATATATAGCCCTATCTGTCCTCTAAAAAACAATATATAATATGTGTGGGTGCACTTTGTAAGAAAGTATATTACTGACGTGGAAGAATCACACAGCAAAAATGTCAAAAGTGTGTCAGTCATTTACGAACAGAAACCAAAAACAAGCTCAGTCATGAAGGGGTTAAACTTGATTGCAGAATTGAGATCAGCACAACTTCATTTCATTCACTAAGCTAAGTGAAAATTCATTTTGCAATTGAACATGCTCTATTTCTTTAGTAAATTATATTTGTCTATTATAATGACATTATGAGTACAGGTGACATTTTTGGAATCGGCCATTCATGCTAAAATCCAAGTAATACGCAACATAGGACTCACAAACCTTTTTTTGCAAATGTATTTAAATAGTTTCCATAATCTGATGTTTAAGCTACAATGAGAATCAGATGTATTATCTGTCAAAACAATATTTGTAATGCCTTACACACATAACATGATCTGTTTTACCTTTTAGTCTATAGTCTAGTGACGATATTTGGCAGAAAACCTATATACAAATTAAAAACTCTGATTTGAAACACCAGCTCAGACTCTTTATTTATGTGTTTCTTGTTTTCGCTCAATATTGGCATGCCAACGGAAAAAGGTCTAATAAATAATGCATGCTATTTACGTGCTGTTTTCACATTTTGTTTCAATTGTATAACGCAAGCATTATTTTTTAACACTTTTGTAATTTAAAATGAAATCTAATAATCAACCCCTCTCATTCATTCACTGCTGCAGGCAAGTCTAATCTGTTCCTTGTGGACTGAATAAGTTTGTCTGGCAGCTTCATTAATAGAAGAAGTGCACACTGGCAGTCAATGTCAAGGGAGGAAACGAGCTAGAGAATGGTTGAACATATTTTCCAATACATAACTTGTGACAGCTGGCATTAATAATACTACCCATTTGGGTGAGGAGAAGAACAGTTGTTCTTTCCTAAAGATTAGCAATAAAATATGGTTATGGATTTTATGATTTTTTGTTTTTGTATAAGTGCAAGTTTTACTATACAACAAAAATAAAAGTTGGTACCCCATCCATTCTCATGATCCAGTGTTTCCAAACAATGTCAGAATGGCACACCATATTCCCATAGCTACACAGCTACAGTTTTTAATATCCCAAAACAATACTGCCACTGTAATTCTTAACTCTATTAATGTTTTTTTCGTGGCACTAAAGCCCACAAAGGGCCTGGACCTCTTGTCTAGTCTTAGTACTTTTTTATTTTTGTAAGGTTTAGGTTCTTATCCCTGTACCGAAACCCCAATTTGCAGGAAAAAGGTGTCCTTTTTTGTATGTCTCATTATTGTACACATTCCTGACATGGCTGAGCCCTACTGATAGCTTTGTTATCATCTTTATAGTTCCCAGGGTCATTTAACCACACAAGCACCCCTTAATGTTAATATAGTGTAGTTTTTGGGTGCCACTTTCTTAGAACAGAGTCAGAAAAGTTTTTATTTTTATGTCCTGACCCTGGTTTCCATTTTAAAAAGTCTAGGATTACTGTTGAGCCATGCCTTTATTCTGAACTATTGGGAATGTGTGTTAGTAATTGGAGAATCATATTATTGGAGAGTTCTATGTGGATTCTTTAATGCATTAATTAGGAAATATTGTAACAGTCCCGTACAATGAGTCTGATTCATTAACTTTACTAGAAGTTGGCTTGTGTCCCTAACTTATACTCAGCTCATCTTTCAGTTGCCTATGGTTTTTTACTTAGACTTTCTTTGGATTTTGGATTAGTGAGATCTTTCTGAAGACTGTTAGAGGCACAAATGGTCTATTTGAATCCATGACAGTGGTGACAGTGCTGAGTCCCAAGCATGTTAGTTGACAAGGTAAGAGGTAGAGGTAAGAAGGCACAAAGTGCCTTCTTTTAGCTTTCTTGTATTCTTCTGCCATCTGATCCATCATAGAAAACCCCCTAAGAACACTTCCCCTCTCCCCAAGTGAACTACACTGAATTGTGGAAGGTATGGAGGAGTATTGCATGTTTCTCTGTACTTGGAATCACTGGATATCTGATAGTGGAGGGATATTAGAAAAGTAGGTACCTTATCGTACCAGCTACCACAATCCAAGGTTCCCAAACTTTCTCAAATTTGGGCATGACATCTAATAACCTTGCCATCAACTTTTCATTAGTACATATTCAGTGGACACTTACTTCAGAAACTGACATGGAGTCAGAAAACCAGATGTTTGCAATAGTCTGTTTTATGGCTGTGAAAACATGTAGCATAAAATCTAAAATTGTGTTTTGTGAGCCCCTCCGGGCTACATTTAATCAGATACATTTAATCCCATCAGTATTGAGAGCATCCTGTAAACTCTTGTCCACAGGCCTCACACTGTGGGACGCGTCCAAAATATATGCACAAAAATTCCCTTATTGGGGCAACCATGGAAGCGGTTTCCTGTATGGCCTGAAAAAAAATGTTCTAGATGATTGTGTACCATATACTATTGATATGATAATATATTATTAGTTTTTTGAGCTAGAGCATTTTGTGAGCAAGATTTAGTAGTATCCCCTCACTTGTGCATCTAGTTATGGTTTGTTGACATGGACTGTTTAAGAGAGAGCTGTGTAACAAGGAGATCATGCCCTGGTAATGAGGGTCATCTTTGCATTTACGCTCAAAAGGCATGAAGATCATTCCAGTTCAAGGAGCTGACAATATGCTTCACATGGAGGTAGGGAAACAGTTTCCTAGCTGGTAATTTGTGTGTCCCCCTATTTACCCAATATTAGAATGCACCTGGAGCCTCCAATACTGGGGAGGAAGGGAGGATTCCCTTCCCCCCAGTGGATTCCCTGGGGAATGTGCAGACAGAAGGTTTTCTGAGGATTTAAATGCATGCCACAGTATCAGTTGTGTTAGACTTAGGACTCACACACATCATAGCAGTCAGGGGCTCTGTTGTGAAAAACTTGACATCGTGGTAGTTGTTAAAGGCTTCCATCAAAAAAGGTGCAAGAATATCCAAACTTTTTTTATAGCAAGAGTCAGTAAAGCCATCAGGCCCAAGACTATTGTAAAGTTCGATCCAATGCCTGATGTGAGACATTTGCCCATTCAGGGAGGGAGATCTGGGAGAAAATGTTGTCCGGCATAACAGGAGATAAAGACCTGTATCAGAAGAGATGGCGGAAAGATACAAATTCTTTGGTTATCTTAAGTGGATTTCTGGTTAGCGTGCCATCAGCAACCCGCAAACAAAATGATCTTTGAGTGAAGAGAACCCTGTTTGGTGCCTATAAGATAGAATTTTTGTCTTGCGCAGGTGTTAGTCTGTTACCTAGCAACAGGTTCAGGTCACACCTAGCACTTTCCATGTTCAGTTTGGTTTGTGGATTTGGGGTTTGCTGAAAAAAATGCATTTTTGTCTGTAAGGTGTTCTCCAATTGGTGTAGGTGCATTGTACTTTCACATTAAAGTTTAGTAGCAAACTGAATACAGCATCCCCTATTCACAGCCTTGTGTACTTACCACAAGGTGAGTGGTTAAGTGTCCGAGGTTATTGGAAGCATATTAATTATTGGAAACATAATCTATTACATAATATGGTATAAAGATGAGAGAAGTCTCAGAGGTCAGTAATCAGTAATTATGTGTTCAAGTATGGTACGTTGAGCTGGCCCATAGCGAAGTAAGAGTGAGAAAACCCCCCCATCCTGATGATTAGTCCACAAAAATAGCATTATAGAGGAGTCTAACATTTTAGGCAGATGACCATGCATAATAAAAATATAATCAATTCTGGAGAATATGTTATGAGGTTTAGAAAAAAAAGGTACAATCCTTCAAAGAAGAATTGCTCTCCCATCAGTCATCAACTAACATCTGGGCTATTATCAGGGTACAGTAGATAAAAGAAGTGAAGGGAGGGTGGGGTTAGACTCATCCAAAAGCAGGTTTATTGTGAGATTGGAGTTGCCACACAGGATCAGAGTACCTCCTTGGTGCATTCTAACTGTAGTGATAAGATGTTTAAAGAACAGATGTTGGTTGGAGCTTGGGCCACAAATAGGTAGCTATTGTCACCTCCTGGTCCTGCGAGCACCCATATAGCCCCCATAGCATCAGGTATTGGCCTGAGGGGTCTTATATTTCCTTGTGAGTAGAATAATTGAAGCCTATCAAGACCTCACCTGTTCTTGGTATTATAACTAGTTAGAACAATGTGTGGATATTGGAAATTAAAATATTTGGGGGTCAATGCACAGGGGACGTAAGTCTCTTTGAGGCAAATCGCATCCTCACTTTCTGAGAAATTCATTAAATACTACATTATGCTTATGCAGAGATATAAAACCCTTAACTTTTAGGATTAGGAAACATAGTTTCGCCATGGTAATAGCGAAAGATATTAGGTTGCCGTGCCTTCAACATGAAAGGACATTAATGCAATAAAAAACAGGATCCTGGTGATTCCTTAAGGAAAGAGGTACTGGGCCTGGAAAGAGTAAAGATAGTTGTAGAAAGAGTAGGAAGAAAAAAAGCAATTCACTAACAGTCTGACAGAACAAGAGCACAGGGTCGAGGCATGCTAATGTGCAGGTAGAGAGAGAGGCCCCAACCCCAAGCAATGGTCTGCTCATCAGGCTTGTCTAGGGGAGCAGTTCTGTCCTACTGGAAGTTAGGGGCTCTTTAAATAATACTGTTTAGCACAAAGAATAAGTGTTGGAGACTCTGGTTCAGGATTGTAAAAAGTCTCAAGGATAGTAAATGCAGCAGACCCGCAAATATCCAGGTTCAACCAGTCAAGTGAAAGTAGAAATCCGAATGCTAGAACCTATTTTCTAAGCCCACTAATTTAGAGAGTAGAGTTTGGTTGTCATCCCTCAGGGTTTCAAGCTCTCTCATGAATATTCAGAGTCACAGATATTGCACCCATCCATAATTCTAGGTCCTCAGTTCACTGGTCTAGTCCACGAATTACCTGTATAAGTTTATCTGTAATCTGTTTGGAAGTCACATGCAGAGCTTCGGTCACTATGCTGAAGAAGCTCTTGCTGGGCCAAGGACTGTCTTGAAGGAGAGAGGGAGCTTGCTCTGCTTTCTGTATTCTCATTCCTGAGGCATTGAGAACGTAGCTTGCAATGAGTAGGCATACAGATCTCTGTCATCTTTGTGGCCACCCACACCAAGGTCTCTTTGATAGATCTGCCTTTCTGTTGTCTTCGGGTGCCCTGTGGTTACATGGCAGCATTGTGCTTATTCCCTGTCGATGACAATGAGTCATGCAGTGCTGATATGGATGTCCGGCAGGTGATATTGCCCCTTTTGGTCTGAGAAGATTTGGAGCACTCAAGGTTCACTGTGATCATGCACCCCTTCCCCAATGTCTTTAACTTATTGAACACCAAGGGTAAATGACAAAACTGCAATGATTATGGCACATTTGACAGATTTATCATCTCCTGTTATAGTTGGCAGCCTTTTTGACCTTTTATCTTTGTGGTTGATGTGTCTATTTTTTTATTATTCTTTACTATTCTTATTTTCTCTGTGTTTCTTTATTATAATTTATTTTAAGCAGTACCATATACATACAAGCACTCATCTACATGTACATTCAGTTAAATCAAAGTATCTCATATGCATGTGCCATCAGTACTACAGAGTGATCTTTAATCCTGCAAATATTTATTACATTGTACAATTCATGAACCTCCTCCCCGATAGTCTCTCCCTACCCTTTATATAAACTGTTACCAACTTCTGGTTTCTGAGCTTATCCATATCCATCCACCTCTTCACTAGCCTCTACCAGCGCTTGCTCAGTAAACAAAATTCTCTCCAATGCTCTCTAGTGTGGCATTTGACTAATTTAGAGAAAGTACCTGGTTGCAGAGAAGTAACTCAAGCACTGCTAATTTAGCTACATTCATCTTTTTTATTGTGATTGTGATTTTTCTTTTGCAATTATTGTTGCTTTTTTGTACTATGTTCCTGCGTGAGTATTGTTTGCCTGTTTACCATACTCCGTGCTCTAGAGTGTATTATCTTCTAATGATATTTTTAATGTGATGATGCCATGATTAATTTAAATGAATGACTACACCCTCTTCCTGAATAATACTGTAATACAGAATGTGCGCAATGAACTAGCACCCTTTTTCTTTCTCTGTAATAAGCACAAAAATAATGTGGTAATTAAAATTACATCAGTATTATTATTATTAATAATAATAATGATAATAATATATATGATGTACTTAAAATGTATAAGCAATATTTCAAATAAAATTACTGATCATCATAATAAACAAAGTAATTGTGCAGTTGCAAACCATTTCTTACAAGCACATATGTGTAATGAAGACTTTATATTTTCAACATTTTTTTCAGATATATTAAAAAAAGAATTAAGTATTAGGAAAAATTAAAACAGATTATTTTTTCCTTTATCCTGATTCTTTAAAAAAAATGAAAAATGTCACTTTGTTGTTTTGTTTTTGCAACATAACATTGGCCCTATACAAATACTTGTTTATTTTTATTTTATCTAAAATAAAATATAATTTGTAAAATGAATGTGTTATGAAATATTTCTAAATATTCAAGGAAATTAGTTTTAAAATCATTTTTAAATATTAATTAAACTTTCAATCCATTCCGTTAGGGTATTTATAACCTTGTAGTAAAGCCTAGTGAATAATGAAGCAGGTTTTGATTACCAAGTCGTTTTCACAACTGTAACAATTTTATTTACTGCCATTAGGATGTCTGATGGGAGATGCTTCAGATTTCTTGGTTTCTTGGTCAAGGACTGATGACATCAAACCAGGGATGCAGGTACATACAGTATGTGTATACATGTAAAATTGTTTTATTTATATTGGGGAAAACATTAATTTAGATCATTGTTTGAAATCTTACCTTTACTAATAATTCAAGTATCTGGCTATCAATAATTACCTTCCATATAGGGCAACAAACAAATAAGATTAATAATTATTTTCATTCTGAAAATGTTATTAGCATGCCATTAGGTAATCAAATTATAATAACCTACTGTAGGAACATAAAGCAAATTGCATATACGGAAATAAGAAAAATGACCCTTAAGAAAGTAATATAATCTATTGCAATTCCAAATCACTCTGCAGTTCTGTAAAAGGCTACGTTTTAGCTATGTCTTTCCATATATACACTATATTACCAAAAGTATTGGGATGCCTGCCTTTACACGCACATGAACTTTAATGGTATCCCAGTCTTGGTCCATATGGTTCAATATTGAGTTTGCCGCTATAACAGGTTCAACTCTTCTGGGAAGGATGTCCACAGGGTTTAGGAGTGTTTCTATGGGAATGTTTGACCATTTTTCCCGGAGCGCATTTGTCAGGTCAGGTACTGATGTTGGACGAAAAGGCCAGGCTTGCAGTCTCCACTCCAATTCATCCCAAAGGTGTTCTATTGGGCTGAGGTCAAGACTCTGTGCAGGCCAGTCAAGTTCCTCCACCCCAAACTCGCTCATCCATCTCTTTATGGACCTTGCTTTGTGCACTAGTGCGCAGCCATGTTGGAACAGGAAGAGTCCATCCCCAAACTGTTCCCACAAAGTTGGGAGCATGAAATTGTCCAACATGTCTTGGTATGCTGATGCCTTTAGAGTTCCCTTCACTGGAACTAAGGGGCAAAGCCCAACCCCTGAAAAACAGCCCCACACCATATTCCCTCTTCCACCAAACTTTACACTTGGCACAATGCAGTCAGGCACGCACCGTTCTCCTGTCTCTTAATTATCAAATCAGGTTTAACAATCTTTCATCTCTATCTCCCATACTTCACACTCTCCCATTCCCCTGCTTCCCTCACCTATCACCTACAGGCCCTCACACACCCTCCCACCCTCTTTAACAGATAATACAAAGAAAGAAAAAGGAAAGGAAAAAAAAAGGGGGGAGAGGACTTGGATATTGGGTCATCAACTTCGGGTCATTGGCCCTACTTTTTCACTACAGATATGTCTGAATTCTTGAGAAGGTAGAAAAGTCAACCCAGGTGTTCCATGTCCCTTCAAACATAGAATACCTATCGCGTCGCACTGTAAACTCCTCCATGCACATTATATTATTAAGGTCACATACCCATTCCCGAATCTGGGGAATAATTGTTGACTTCCAAAGCCTAGGAATTATTGCCCTGGTCGCCGACAACAGAAAATGAAGAAGTCCTCTCTTACTGTTTGTTGGTGGTCCAGGAAACATCACTAATAATGCCACTTCTGGGGTCTCCAAAAAGAATACTCCCATCAAATGTCCACCTATCTCACAAATAGAGCTCCAGTATGTCCGTAGAAACTGACAAGACCACCAGATGTGTAACATCATCCCCTCTCCCACTTCACATCTCCAACACTTCTTTGTAACTGAGCAGTTTATTCTATGTAAAACTGTTGGGCATCTATACCATAGTGTTAATATCTTAACATTTATTTCCTGTGTTTTTACCGCTACAGTAGACTTAAAAGTCAGGTAAATGGCTTTGTCCCACTCTTCCTCCGGTACTGAATGCCCTAATTTTCTTATTTCTTAGTGAGGGCTGGAAAAACATGCATTAGCAAACTGTGATACACTCTTGAGATAACATGCTTACTCCCTGCTTTATTTAGGCAGAGATCTCCTAAAATCTCCCAGTGAGTGAAGATATGAATAAAAATGTTTCCGTTGCAGGTATTGATACCACTTTCCAACACTCGAGGCCCACAAAGGGAGCAAATCCACTAAGCACTCCAGAGGCATTGACAGCCTTTATTATGGGCGAGGGCCTTTTGGTTTCCCACTTCAAGAACCTTCTGGTCTCAATGGCTTGTGGGAATTCGGGATTACCACAGATAGGTGTAGTGGGCCAACATAGGGAAAAACCTGGTAGAAACCTGGTATTTTATGACCATTACATCCACAACTTTCAATGTAGCAGAGACTAAAAAGGGCACATTCCAATTTTGTGGCCGCTTTGAGGGTCTAAACTAAGATAAAGAAATCAGCGCCACTGGCACGCTAGATTGTTCAATATTTATCCAGAGCTTGGACTGCGATGGGTAAAACCAATCCCCCATCCGATTAAGTACTGTCGCCTTATAAGATAGCTCCAAATGTGGGAGTCTTGCTCCCCCATTAAACTTTCATTTAATCAAAATATCATATCTTAGTCATGCTACTGAAGACCCCCATACATATCGGAGAAGGAGTGTCCGTAACCCACAAAAGAATTGACAAGGGACCCTGGTTGGTACCTTCTGGAATACATAAAGAAATCGGGGTAGTATATCCATTTTAAATAATGTCATCATCCCTACCCAATAATTATTTTTAACCCTACAGGCTTCAAGACGTCTTTGTGTCAATTCCAAAGCAGTAGGTAATTAAGGCTATACACTTTCTTTAAGTCTGCGGGTATATACTGGATCTGACAACACACTTTTTACCTGAATACGTGCCATCGGAGACGAGTATAGGCCTAATATTTTGTACAAAAGAGGCCGGTACTCCTACCTGTTCCGATGTTGCCTTCATAAACCCCCAGTCCAGCCTATCGGAGGCCTTCTCTGCATCCAATAATAATAGGTGCAAACGAAGTCCCTGATTGTGCGAGGAGTGAATAAAAGACAATTTTTCAATAGTGTTGTCCTTGGACTCACATGTCTGGAGATGAACCCCTTCCTGTTCTGGATTGACCAGAGACTCAATATATGGTTGGAGATGGGAAACCAAAACTTTGGCATACATTTTAAGATCAATGTTTATCTTTATCAAAGAGGCCTGTAACTTGCACATTGTGTGGGGTCTTCCTGATTCTTCGGTATAAGAGCAATATATGCTTCCTGACTCAGTTGTGGAAATCCACAGGTAGCGAGATTACATTGAAAAGGTGGTACGCAGAATCGATGCCAATTCCTCTTTAAAATGCTTATAAAACACCACTGTGAACCCATCTGGGCCTGGACTCTTCCCAAGCGGCATTTAGAGTATTGCCTTCACAATTTCCACATGCAAAAAGGGTATACCCAATGATTCTGTTACACCTGGTCCCAGCACAGGTAGGGCCATCTTCTTCATATATTCTATTCGAGAAGCATATTGCACCCTTTCTCCCGTATTGTTTTATATTAACTTAAAAATGAATGTATTGTTTTTTTTACAATTGTCAACTAAACATATACAAAATTTCAGCTTGACGTAAACCTTGTTCATATACAGTATGTGTGTGTGCACTTACTGTATATGTGGAAACATCAAATTAATAAATACTATAATATGATATGTAAACAGATAAATAATGAAGAATTTTGCCTATTTTCCAGCTGTTTTACTGTAAGTTATAAATATTCATGTCTTCGATATTGATGCCATGCATTTTTAAGGTAACTGACAAAATAGATTACAGTAACGCAATAATGTGGATGTCAATAAATGGCATGGAGCATTGCAAGAGAGCAGACTCATTTCTCAATCTGCTAGAAAAACATTAACATTAGTGTCAAAACAGCACACTATGCTTGGTGAGCCAACTTCTTAGAAGTAAAATGAGATTCCTAAAAATGGATACAACATTCATCATTAATAACTGAGTTGCCAATGATTGCATTTTTACTCTGATAATGAATGATCGTATGAACAGTGACCGTGGGGCATTGGTTTGTTTGTCATCTGTAAAGTCACAGGGAACAGCAGAGTAACAGAATGCTATAAACCTGTTTCAGTCTTTTTTATTGATAATATTTTATTATATGATGAAAGGGTTTACAGGGGACATTGTTTAACTTTCATTTTCGAACCATTTTTTAAAAACTACTTTCCAAAGTGCTAATTTATACGTTACAGAAGATTGCGATTTTGCTTTGGTGCCACTGTTTTAGTGCTGGTATTTATTGTATTTATTATTGGGACTGTTACCTTTTGGCACCAAGAGGGTATGTAATTGTCTTTGTACATCATAGGAAACAGGGAGCCAATTCTTCTGCAAATGGGTTATGCAGCTACCTTTGGGTGACTGGACAGTGACAATTTAATCCAAGGGGAATCATAGGGCAGCCCTGTATAACCCCTCCCAATTCCTGCCTGCCTTAGTTTTTGCTAGTGTCCTTAGGTGATGGACTCTCTCTTTCTGTTCTTCTTGGTACTTTCCTGCTGAAGACTCTTCCAGCAAGTTTCCCTTAATACTGCTGTCACTGTGGCACCTAACAGTAACTATCCAGAATGGTTTCCTCCTCAGCAAAGCCTTGGCAGACCCTGCCAGAAGGAAACCACAGGACTGGTCTATAATATGCATAAGGTACTGGATCCTGTGTTAGGCACTCTCCTTGGCACTTTGCACAGCATGTGTTGTTGCCACAAGTTACAGTTTCAGGGCCCGTAATTCATTGCAGTGAAGCCCTCATCCTGAAGAACCCCACCAAGAGTGCTTAGCAGTGACCTGTACTGCTACATCAGCCACCTCAGGGTCATGCACATTTCCTTCCAGGCCACCCTCCTCTAGCTTGCCTAGAATTTATGGAGGAATTTAAGGTGAAATTAATGGGGAAAATGTCTGTGCTATTAGATTCTTCAGACCACACAGGGCGTAAGGTGGCCCTTCTTCTTCACTTTCAGAGTTGCCCTCTGACCTTCCTCTGTCTGCTTATGCACTCTCTAAGGTACAGGATGATGAACAAGAAAGCACTGTCTCCAGTTCTGTGGATTTAGCCTCGACAGAGGACCTGTCTCCCTACTCTGTACATGCATTTTACACCTGGTGTTGTATGGTTACTAGGATCACCCCAAAAAATATTTCTCTCCACCTACAATACCATACTGGAGATGGTTTATTTAAAAAAAATGGTCTGTCCCTGTTGTCATCCAGCTATGTCTTGTTTAAACAAGATGTTAACAGTCCCTGTAGAGGATAATCCTCTTTAAGGACCACATGGATGGAAAGGAGGTCTTCTTTAAGGCTTTATTTACCCTTGCAGGCCCTGCGATGCAACCTGCTGTGGCGTAGGGATGTCTGTCAGACCTTTTCTTTATAAAAGGCTATCACTATTGACCCTGGGTTCAATTTGATGTAAACATCTGCTCTTAAACATTTAGAGCTCTTTTCTGTGGTCCTGCACTACTGCAAAGATAACCTTGCAGATACCCTCAGACATATCTTCAGGATGGGTCTCCTGTCTGTTTACATGCAATTAATTTTGTGGCTGAAATGCTGGTCTGCAGAGTTCCACTGAAGTTAGCACCTTCAACGCATGCCCTTTATTAGAAAACACCTCTTCAGGGACTTCTTGCTGTTGAAGTAACGAGCACCCTCTTACCTTGGAAGAAGTCTATGCTTCCAGCAGCAAAATGTTCTACTAACACCTTGAAGAAGGATTCCTTTTGCCCCTCCCAAGCCTCTGGATCATAATCTAAGCCAGGCTCTCTTATTTTGGCCCTCCAAGCCCCTACATCTGGGAACAAGCCCTCTTATTTATAAAAGGGTGTCCCAACCTTCATAAGTACAGGGGCATCTGTCGCTTTTGTCAACCTCCTGGGTCCCACAATTCCTGTGGCCTGGTTCCAGAGCATCGTAACTAAGGGTAACAAGTTAGAGCATCTTTCCTTACTGGCCTAGGTCAGCTCATTTTTCAAGGGTTTTCTGAATTGAGAAAGCTGGTCGGATGTCCAGTGAAAAGACCTTTGGCTGCTTTCCTGATATCTGTGTCTGCCGCCTGTCCTGACCTCTGGCCTATCTCTTGATGACTGTCATCTGCTGTTAGCTGAGTAGGGTGAATCTGGGGGTCATGACCTGGGGTCAGCACACAGCAAAATCCATCTCCACCATCAGGAGCTCTGGTGAATACCGGCTAGCCCTTAGACTCTCTGTCCTGGGGGATCCCACACAATCTACTAAGCGTTGCAGAACTCTGCCTTGTCCTTGGACTTCTATCTGAGCCCAACTTCCAATTGGCTCCTCAAGCTCCACAGCTCCTGTCCATGGTAGTCTTCCTGCTCTGGATTCTGTTGGTATACACTGCTTGGACAACTTCAATTTAGTTACCCCCGCAAGTGTAGCTAGGTCCACACCCTTGATTCCAGATCATCTGTGAGTCCTGACACTTCATCATGCCTGGCAGGAATGTTTCTGGGTTCACGGCCTTGACTTGTAGACAGTCTTTTCTGGTTGTCCACAAGAATAATGTAGTTCTGAAGTCTAAGACATTCTTTCTTTCTAATTTAGTCTCTGCCTTCCACTTTAACCATTATTTTCCAGCCCTTGTGTACTGCACTTGAACATCATAAATACATTTTTCTTTACCGTTGGACGTGATTCGAGCTGTTCAAGTATAGCTTTCCTCTACACCTTCAATTTGAAAGTTCCCCTCTTTCTGGTTAGGGCTCATGTTACAAGAAGTACTTGCAGACCTATGCAGAAGCTAGCTTTGGCCACAAGTTGTGGTTTTCATTGGCCTGTTAGCCTTTTTTGCTATGTTACCCGCCCCTCTATTGGACCACTTTTGGAAGCCCCATCCGCAGAACAATTAATTATGTGTCCTAGTGTGATTAATGACCAGGAAAACATTATTTTTGTCTTACCTTTAAAATCCAAAATTTTTTTGGAGTATATCAGAGGACACAGGGTCCTCCCCTCTTGTTTCTGTAATCTACTCTTGTACTGCTTGTTACAAAACTAAAGCAGACTGGGAGTGGGAGGGGTTGGACAGGGCTGTCCTGCAACTTTGATTTGCCAGTGTCCAATCACCTGAAGGTAGTTGCATAACCTATTTGTAGAAGAAATTACTCTCTCTGACCTGTGCGGTGTCCAAAAAAACCCAAAAGATTTTCATAGATATGACAAAAATACTATTTAAAAGGTCAGTAACTGATTCATTGGGGGTGACAAGGGTCAATTTTAAGTTTAAATTAGCGCAAAGGTAGTAAGTTTTAAGGGTTAGGTTAAAAGTGTGGGCAAAATTATTTTTAAACTGTTGCAATCTTTACACCCAATCAGTGCACATTACGTTTTGTATTGTTGGACAGCAGCCATAATTCTTGATGTATCAGGTACTAATCCTGGAGTAATGGTTTCTATGGGCTGCAGTTACAGCATAGGAATACAATATCAGTGATTCTGATACTTGAAGATGTCATGATCATATGACTTCAGTTCCGTAGGAGTAATTGGATGTGGAATTAAGCATGTGAACCACTAGAGGGCAGGTGATTCTATTGGTTTGCTTGGTTTCTCTTATGGTAGAAGCATAGTGCTACTAATAGGAAGGTTTGGGTTTCATCCCCATATAAGACATAAACAATAACATTTAAAAAAATAAAATAATAATAATAATAGTAGTAAAAAATAAAGTGTGCACTGTTTAGTTTAACTTGATTTTAAAAGACAATTGTATGATACTTATTTTTTTGTTGGTATGCACCAGTTGATTCTCCTATTAATTATATATTTATTCAGGGGCACTGGCTTCCATTTAACTGGTAAGGCTTAAAGGAGATCTATGAGGTGAGTGATTTCCACTCATCCTCATATTTAGAGCTGACCTGTGACAAAGAAGCTGTCACAGGTCAGCTCTATCTATCGGGAAGTGAGCAGAAACATTCACCGATTCACTCACTTCCCGATCATCTCCGATCCTCCAGCGCTGATTGGAGGAATGAACGGGGGAGTGGGCGGGCACAGCTGGCTCTGCCTCTAGATAGGCAGAGCCACCTGTCACTCACGCAGCTGGGTGGATTTCGACAGTAATGTAGGGATCTGTCCTGGCTGTGGCGCTCACAGTATATCACGGTGAGCTTTGGGTCATGGGAGGACTCTAGTATTTGTCCTCTCGTGACCCTAAAGAGAACTATGGGGTTTTTCCCCATAGTTCTCTTTTAAAACTGAATTCTAGGCAGATATAAAAGAGACAAATGAATGCAGCTCTCCAATTATTAATTCATAATTAATTGTATTTTTAATACAATTGTAAGTACCTAAATTTGACCTGGTTTCAGTCTCTCGCAGTCCCTATACATCAGGGCTGGAATGTGACAGGAAGTAGCAGTACAATGAGCCACACAGGTTATGTGCTGAAAAGAAGCATGCCGACAGAGAAAGCAGAGTGACCAAGAGATGAGCTCATCAATGTGCTGTTTTTCCTTTCACTATCAAGTCATAGGCTGAGACGGGTCCAGGATGACCTGGGCTCAGAAGAAGTTGGCTAAATTATGGTTGTCAGCAGACTGAGGATATCTAGTAGCAGAACATACTGCAGGGGAAATGTCTGAACTGAAGACTAATTTAACAGGTTTTGGTTTTTTTTCTGCTGTTCATTTGTATCTTGTTATTTTTAGCTAGGATTAAGCATTGGAGAGAGATTAAGTATTATCCTGCCCCAAAAATGAACCATTAAGTGTTAAGGTTGTGGAATATAGGATTCAATAGCATATGTGTTAGATATAAATGGTACTTGGGTAGCATAGGTGTAAATTTCACATGTACAATGAAATTTACATTTTTGAATAACTTAAAGTGTGTGCTCAAATGTGCTGTGTTGGGCTCCTGACACCAAAAAGTAATCTATTATTTTTCAGTTTTAAACATTTTTATTAGAATTGTACCTGGTTTTGTGTTTACATGGTATAAAAAAGACAGAGTGCTGTTAATGAAATGCAATGAGGTGGCCTTTTCAAACAGTATAATATGAAACCTGTTTCCCTATATTTAAAACAAATTCATGACCGATACTGTGCAGCAGGGACTTAGTAAACATCAAGGTCTCAAACTGGGAATCATTTACAATAAGGAGAAATGAAATGTCACACCAATTATTTGGCTGTAGAAAGTGTGAAGAAAGCTGACTAAGATTATGGCCAGCTTCCCAGTGATTGAATTACACATATCTGATCTCAGTTGCTTGCTTTGCTTGCTGCCATTCCGACATTCTCCCCAAAAAGTTCACTGAAATTTAATTGTGGTCTTGTTATAACTATAAGAAATGTATGACAAAGCAAGTTTTACTTATTTTAGTATTGAAAAATCCCTCTTTTTTTACGTTTGCAATTTATGAGCAAAATGTTGCATGGTTACCTTATTAAAAAAATCCATTATTTTACACTTAGTTGGAAACAGAACAATGCTGCCAAGAATACAAATGCAACTAGAGCTCACATATATTGATGATACACAATATATGAATGATTGATAGAAATGTGAAAATATTCTGCAACAGACTCCATTTCTTTTGTTTATTTGGAAACATATCAACTTTCGCCATCTGAAATATTTTTTTACCTTCTTACCAGGGTCCTGACTTTCCTGAAGTGTAAAGTAAATTGCTATTCCCTTGGCCAGTGAGAACGACCTTAAAGTGACACTAAACCAGAAGTAAAATCTAAAAAATGCATTCAAGTACCTTAACTATTACACAGCTGTAGCTGTGTATCACTCGGCTGTAGATCCTCAAATCATCTCTGAATTCATGCGGACACTGTTCTTCCTTCTGGAGGGTGGCTACTTTTATTCCCCGTGGTCCCTGTGTGTTGTAAAGTAGCCACTTTAATGGCATATTGCCATCAAACACAAGCGCTTTCGGGGCCGCAAGGGGTCCCCTTCATCAGGCTCAGAATGACACATAGGTAACAGATACATCAACCTTATATAGACATCACACAGTGAGAATAAGTGTGATGTCGATATAAGGTTGATGTATCTGTTACCTATCTGTCATTCTGAGCCTGATGAAGGGGACCCCTTGCAGCCCCGAAAGCGCTTGTGTTGGATGGCAATATGCCATTAAAATGTATAATTGATTTTCAAAAATGGTGTGCTGGTGACATTATTTCCCTTTTTCTGTGATATACACGGTGCCCTCCGTGGTCACTCCAAGCACCCACCCAGCTTTGGGTATTGTGGTAAGGAGTGCAGCAAGATATTTTGTTTATGTAAAGTAGCCACCACTCCAAGCTCACTCCCATGATGGTCTATAATCTGAATGCAAATTAGTAAACTAAACGTGAGATTGTAGTCCATCTTGGGAGCAAGCTTGGAGTGGTGGCTACTTTACAACAAACACAGGGACCATGGGGAACAAAAGTAACCACCCTCCAGAAGGAAGGACAGTGTCAGCATGAATTCAGAGATGATTTGGGGATCTACAGCCGAGTGGTACATAAATAACCTACATTTTTGTTAATAGTTAGGATGCTTAAATGCATTTTTAAGATTTAAAATTACACTAAACTCAGGAGTTAAATCTTAAAAATGCATTAAGGTACCTTAAATATTAAAATAAAATATCCTATTTGTGCATCACTCAGCTGTAGATCCTCAAAACATCTCTGAATGCATGCTGGGACTGCCCTTCTTTCTGGAGGGTGGCTGCTTCTGTACCCTATGGTCCCTGTGTGTTGTAACATAGCCACTGCTCCATGCTTGCTCCCATGATGGACCACAATCTCTAGGGATGCACAGATACTTTTTGAGTACCAGTGCCGATACTTGGCATTTTCATGAGAATGACCAGGGTTGCAGCGGTTGCAGCTGGGACCTGGCTCTGGCACTCCACCATTGTCCTGAAAACATTCGTCTGTATTGTTTTAGAAAAACTGTCACATGACAATAAACAAAAATGTATCAGTACTCATACTTGTAAGTACTCGGCAAGTACCAGTACTCGTACTCGCAAAACTGGTATCTGTGCATCCCTTTATTTATATTTATAAAAACAAAATCGTACATTAAATCAGAGATGTACAAATCCCAGGAGCTCAGTGTGCTCCTTACAAATGACAGCTGCCTCCTAATTTTTGAATTTTTCTCTAGTCTAGTCTTCGAGCTCAAAAGTATCGGTACTTGTACTCGTACTTGTACCGAGTACTGTACTTGGTATCTGTGCAACCCTAACAATCTCAATACAAATTAGTAAAGTAACAGTAAGATTGTAGTCCATCGTGGGAGTGGAGCAGTGGCTACTTTACAACACACAGAGACCATGGGGAACAAAAGTAGCCACCCTCCAGAAGGAAGGACAATGTCAGTATGAATTCAGAAATAATTTGAGGATCTACAGCTGAGTGATGCACAAATAAGATCCATTTTTGTTATTAGTTAAGCTACCTGAATGCATTTTTAAGATTTAATGGCCTGTTTGGCAACCTAATTAGATACCAAAATATGTATTTCCAATGATTCTATTTAATGGCCATAATGCAGTATTACATCACATGCATTTGACCTGAAAAGAAAATATATCTAAAAACATTCATTTTTGGGTCTGTTCACACCGAACAGATGTTCAGAAAGATTCATAGTGCCAATGTCTCTCCGAATTGGTTATAAATAGGCCCCTAACATTATGTAATCTTGTAGGCTTCCCTTTTTACAGCTAACAGTTGTAAAGAATTGTATGAAAGAAGCCTGTTTTCACTGATGAAAATAGCGATCACAGAGCAAAAAGCAATTGACAAATAAAATTATGCTCAGAAATGATGCTGTATGTTAAAGGGAAACTATAACAATTTTGGGTACATTTTATTAAATGTTTTTTAACTTTACAAGTTTTTAAACTAATGTGTATATATTGTTTTCTTTCTATATCTTCATACAATATTTATTGTACAAAAAAACATGTAATACAGGATACACCTATTATGGATTTTCCACACAGAGAACACAGCAGACGTTGCATCCTTTCATATATTCTATCCCTGAATGAAACCTCAATTAGAGCTGTGAGGGGGATGAGTCACTCATTAATTTGTGTCTGCAAGTTTTAGTTTGGCCTTTGAGCTTTGTAAACAACAGGCTCTTTTTTCATAATTTTGTTGAGTTTTTTTTTTTCATTTGCCCCTAAAGGCAAGGCAACAGATTATTTTGAATACTAGTCCCTGCAGCCGATTATACTTACCTATCCTTCAGTTTGTTTCTTCAGTCAAACAGAGTGACATATAAGCCAAATCATATGTCTAATACTTCCTGGAATGGGAAGCATGTAACTCACCATCCTTGGTAGTCATGGCAGGGCTGGTGCTTGGCCACTTATGCACCCAGCACTGTCACATTGGAAGTGGGGAGAAAGTCCTCAGTCCTCAGTAAACTCTAAGACAGAACTTGGAGTTCACACAGAGGTTCATTTCTTTATTCATGTGGATCAACAGAGCAGTGGAAGAGAACAGAGAAAGTATTTAGCTGTGGTGGCCAGCATTAAAGAGAGCCCATGGTTGTGCCCTGTATGTGCAAGGCCCAGGTTCACTTTAACCTGCCAGGATGTGTACAGTGTATACTGTATTAAAACTTGCCTGGCTACCGTAAAACTTGTTGTGCTAATAAGATAGTGTCTATGTGTGAGTATAGAGTCAGACCCTTTTTTTAAATCTGCTTTTTATGTATCCAGGGGAGAAAATTATAGTAGACAGGTAGAGAAATAGAAAGGAATAGATAAACCAAGAAAGCAGGTATTTCTGAAATTAATAGTAACCAGGCTAGGTATGTCATTTTTATATACTCTTCTTTCCGAAACCGATAAATCACATTGACAGGTGCACTTAAAAAATGCCAGTCCAGCTGCTCAGTATAAAAATGCTGAAGAACATTAAACTCAACTAACACTGAAAATACCCACAATTTTACAAACAACAGTTTTAAAATATGGTCACATTTATGGTGCCTTTTCAGTTAAAGATTTATTTACACCAGGTGCTCTTCTGAAATTTAGCGTAGTGAAGGATTGGTTTAACTATAAATTTATACTTTCTATAGCTCCAATATAATCTGGTACACTAGGCTTTCCCTTTAGATTTCTCTTAAAGTAAACCTGTCATAAAAGAAATATGGGAGTTGTAACTGTTGACTTGCTTTCTTAAAGTAGAATTAAAGTCTCTTATTTGTTGGCATATATCTACTGCTAGCAAGCAGTAGGTATATGCCCCATGATTTAAAAAATAAAAATAAAAAAGTGGGCAAATACCTAATTACTTACCTGTTCCAGTACTGCTCGGCTGAAGGAGAAAGTGTGTGGGTGCATGCGCAGTTGAGGGGAGGGGAGAGAAGAAAAAATGAAATTGAATGGACTCATCCAGGAGCGTGCACGCCGGACAGACTTCGTGGGACATGAGGAATCTGCGCTGGATCTGAGACCGGCACCAGCACTGGAGGGACTGTTGGAAATTAGTGGAAGAAAGAAGATGATCGCAGAAAGAGGCATCAAATAAGGTAAGTGCTTACAGCAGCACGGGGGAGGGGATATTGCCTTTAATATCACTTTAGGTCGGGTATACATGGTTAGAATTTAGAACGAACACTATCGATTTCAGAATGTTCATTCAAATTTTTAATCATTGATGGGGTCAAATCAATGATCAATTTCGACCACAGTGATGAAACAATTAGGAGTATGTTGGAATTTTTTTCATGGTCGAAAGAGATTCTAACAGTTAATGTGGTTTTCATTCTGGAAACTCCATTTATTCCAAAATCAAATGTTAAATGGGAACTAAAACCAAATTAATTTTGACTACAATTGGCAAGTGGTCTCTCTCACTAACTCTCTGCCCACCTCTCTCTCTCTCTCTCTCTCTCTCTCTCTCTCTCTCTCTCTCTCTACTATCTCTCTCTCTCTCCACTATCCCCCAATTGTGCAGGACAATGGTCTGCTATGCTTTCACCCAATCCACTGCAGTCAATAGTCTGTGCTGATTGATTGCCAACTACTCTGACCACTCGGCAGCTGAGGCAAGGACATGCTGTAAATAAACGGCTTCTTTTTTCTTCTCGCATGCACGGGCAGAAAAAAACGTCTATTGCAAACAGCCGTTACCGGCTGTTTCACATACAAGCGATCGGCGGCTCTGTAGACGACTGATCGTTTGTATGTGCTGCCTGCGAGCCCCCCCCCCTGCAGTGCCACCGTCTTGCTGTCCCCCCCTCTTGCACCCTCACCTTCAATCCTGGGATCCGCTGCCTTATCTGTGGCCCAGAACCGGCTCGGGAGGGTGTCAGGAGGAAGATGGGAGGGAGATCAGCATCTTCTTCCTTGCTGAGCTCCCTCCGAAGTCTGAATGCGGAAGTGATGTGTAATATATTACTTCCACATTCAGCTGTCATTCCTCTGGCTGCTATAGCCAGAGAAGAAGCTGATGAAACAGATCATCAGCTTCTTTGTGGGTACCCTGGTGACATTAAGGGTCTTAGTGACCTCTAATGTCTCTATAAAGAGGACCTCTCAGTGTGCCTTTGCTATTATATAGGGGGATTGTTGTCCCCCTATGTGATAGCAATAACATTAAGTGTAACAAAAAAAAAAAGTAAAAAATAAATAAAAGTCACATATAAAAAGTAAAATAAAAAACTTTTAAGTCCCCCACGTTTACGCACATATAAACGTAAATATGCATCAGATGCGCCAGCACGTGTAAACGACAATTGCGCTGCACATGTTACATATCACCACAAACGTCGGAGTGAAAGCAATAATTTTAGGGCCATCAATCACTGATAGCACTAAACTGATGAGCGGTAACAGCTTTTAAAGCATTGCCTATTGCCAATTTTGGGTATTGTAGTTTTTTGAGTTTTCACGAGTGCGCGCAATTTTAAGGCTTGACATGTTTGGTGTCTATTTACCTGACGTGACCCCGTCTTTTATATTTTACTAAAAATTTGGGTAATAATAATTGTTTTGTCATTTAATATAGGGGACACAGTTTTTCTTATTTTTCCTATAGTAAGAAATAAAAACCCCAGTGGTGATTAAATACCACCAAAAGAAAGCTCTATCTGTCCCCAAAAAATTGTATACAATTAATTTCAGTACAGCGTTGCATGACGGAATAAATGTCAAAGTACTGCAGCGCTGAATACTGAAAAATGGCCTGGACAGGAAGGGGGTTTAACACCCCGGACTTCAAGGGGTTAAACCATAATGCACTGCATTGTTTTTGAACTATGATCAGCAGGCGTAGAAGGGCCAATAAAAGGGCTTTTGCATAAGCCAGCCCGGTCACTATAAAAGGGAGGCACAGGGCTGCCATAGTGTCGATTAGATCAGGAAAGTTAGGTCAGTTAGGAAACATTAAGTCTGATTGCTAACTCTTTGGGCTGGCAACCCCTTTGCTGTTTTTTTGGGGGGGGGCGGGCTTCTTTGTCTTTCATCTTATTTTGTGGTTAAAGTGAGGTCAGCGGTTACTTTTAATTGCTATTCCTTTCCATAGCAAACTTTTTTTTTACTGCGATGCTTCCCATTAAAAAATGGGCTTTTATGTTAGGGCTAATATTGTGGGGTTTTCATTCATTTTGGGGGTATATTGGTTTTAATTGTATATATGCTGGGTGTTTTTTTAAAGTTAAATTGTGCTTTTTTTAGCTGTAGGATATCCCTTTTTTTAAAATGGGCTTTTGTTTCAGCAGTTGTCTTTTGGTGTTTTTATTTATTTGGGTTATTTTTTGTATTTTAAATGTTGATAGGGTATTTTTTAAGCTTCTAACGCTAAATGAATCAGATTGGAGTGCCGCTGCTGTATATATGCCAAGCTAGTTGTGAAATGAAAAAGTCAATTCCACAGCCAAATATGTGCTGCCAGTGTAGACTGTTGCTGCAATAGTCAATGCAAACTGCAGTGTTCTGTAAAACCATGTACAACTTTGGGCACCCCTCAAGCATGCATTTTCAAGAATTTGTGTATTTTAGATGTTGCCATTAAACATGAAAAGACCACTGTACAGTACCTAACACCTGTTTTTTACATTGGTACATGTCCCTCGTGACAGTTCCCAGCTTCCCATGCCTTTGTTTGAGGATATAATATAAAATAGGTTGATATTCATCTACTAAAATATTACTTTAATAATCACTGTTTATACATAAACTGTAAACACTATATTGCAGTAAATTTACAATATGAATAATGCACTGCTAGTGAATTGAATAGAATGATATAAAAGTTGAAAGCACTTCCCTAGTGGGTGTTCCCAGTGAGTAAGTGGCACATGTGGCCTTTCTAGCTGTATGTAGCTTAGTATTCTAATATACCTCCCTCTAAAATGGTATGTGTGAATTCACTTCCAAGAAGCATCACAAGGAATTTCCTTTATGAACCTTAGGGAACCTTAGGGAATTTCTAGCACAAACCTGCCTATTTATTGCAGTAATAGATCCAGAGATACAGTATAGGCAAACATGCCTATGCAAAACAAACTTTTTCTGCAAATGCTAAGCTTGCTCTGTTGACTTTAAATGTCATGTTGGTCCCATGTGAAGGTAGCCTCTGGAGATGAGAAAGGCTCAGCTAGACTTTTACACCTTTATTTAAAAACATTTACATAATTTAAGCTGTATATAATGCCATATCTGGCACATTGTTTTAACTGAAGGTAACCCCTGCTTATATGTTTTGTTCATCACAAACTCACTTTGAATCGGCCAGGTTTGTGACAGGTTTACTTTAAAGCCTTCAAAAAATGCAGGGAAGCCACATATTAAGCCCTACAACTTAATGAGTAAAAAGATCTTGGTTGGGATCCAAGCATAGAAGCAAGGATGTAGAATACACAAAGCTACCAACAGAATATGAACATGGAATATATATATATGATAAAACTTTGATATAAAGGCAATCTCTGCCTCCTGATATCTCAAAGCCACATGTAGATTGTTCTAAGTCAGTAGAGGATCGTCAAGCAACAGGATTTCTTGAAGCAGTGAAACTAAATGATGAATGGGTGCCTGAGAGTCATTATCCCATTGGACAGTCCAGGCCCCCTGTTGGTATTTACTGCCCACAGCTATTTAGTATTGCCAAATGCTGGATGGGGCAAATGGGGGGGTAGGAGCATTCTGGCTGAACTTTCATCCTGTGTAATCATCTACAAAAACCTTACATGACCACTTGAACGAATCTTATTTGACTATGCAAACAAGAATGCAGTTCATTGGGACCTGCTTTATGAGAGTTTGCCAAGGGGAAATGAAAGTTTATGGCATAAGTGGAGGAGTGAC
Organism: Nanorana parkeri; assembly: GCF_000935625.1. Lineage (NCBI taxonomy): Eukaryota > Metazoa > Chordata > Amphibia > Anura > Dicroglossidae > Nanorana > Nanorana parkeri. Next base: position 169,499 of record NW_017306402.1, on the reverse strand, counting down.
AATGATGGTGCTAGCAGAATGATTAAGACCCCATTTCCCCACTCCCTTCCCCTCATTTCCTTCCTATCCATATTCCCTTTCCATATTCCCAATTCTTAATATGAATGTATGTATATCCCTATTTGTAAATAAGCCCAACCCTTTACTTTAAGATTCAATTGTCCATCATTAACCCCTTCCTGACGACGGGATTATCCCGTCATGATCGTTCAGTTTGTTAAGGACCGATGACGGGATAATACCATAATTCGATAAAATGAGCGCTGTTCCATGAAGGTAGACCCTCAATAGCAAATTGGGTGGTCACAGTCCTGTGGTAATAGCGAGAGCTGATATCTATGATCGCAGAGCCATGACAGTCACAGAGGAGGCAGCAGCTCACTGTGTTTTGTAAACTGATAGCCGCCGTGTGTTAGAAAAGTGAGACAAATGATTTCTGAGGAGAATGCTGTATTTTATTACAAACAATAAGAATTTATATATGCATATGTCACATCAAATTAAAGCCCATTTTGTCCTTTAAAAAACATTATATAATATGTGCAGGTAATGCATGAGGAAGATGAACATTATGGTTAAACAAACACATAGCAAAAATGGCAAAATTGCTCTGGTATTGTCTCAAGTTGTGCCACTAAGGGGTTAACATCAAGGCACCACAAACAGAGCACATCCTATATCACCAGCATCTCTTATGATGGAACTGGTAATTTCTGCAGGAGGCTGTCCAAGAGTGTAGTCCCTTGGTGTTGGCAACCAAAAGCAAGGCACACTAAGGGTTGTATTCAGCCAGGTTAAATCTGTACCAGCGGAGGACATAAACGTTTAGGGAGGAAGTGCATCCAAAAGGTAATTTGCAGAGGTAACCAGAGCCAAATGTCATATCTAGATCAAAAGAAAGTACGCAGCTGGGAAATTCAGCTAAGGGCAGGGCAGGCTGAGTATTAGCAAGGAAAGGGCTAGCAAGGTTAGCAACTAAGGTCAGTCCGAAACAAAACTCCAGCTGTGATCATTACAACAAACAGTGAACAACTTGAGATTGTCATTAATTATCTTTAAAAAGGGAACTGCACCAATCAGAATGTATGGTGAGACTGAAAAGTGGGCCTGCTCTGCTATGCTACAGGAGGTGGGCAGGATTTTCGAGCCTGTAATGTGGGAATTGCCTTAGGCACCTTAGCTGTGAAAAAACTGTAAAAGTATCCAGCAGGGAGGAGTGAAGAGGAGTGGGCCGAATCTGACAATGAGATTATCATTAACCCACTGAATTAAGTGGTAACCCAGAAAGTGTATATTAGGGATAATATCACAGAAAATCCTTTCCTTTGCTGATATATATTAAGAGTGGTTGGTAGCTTGGCCTTAGGTTCCGCTGAATGAACTAAATTTTAATGACTGTTGTCACTGAAATGGATGTCTGCAGGCACACTGACCACTTCCAAGTATCAACATTGTATTTTTTTAATCAATTATTCAGTACACCGTTTTTACGATGCAAAGGTCTTCAACTTCCTTTTAGAATACTTTTTAGAGCAAAAAAGCTGAATGTCTTTATATGCTCTAGATTTTAAAAAAGTGTGCAGATAATAACATAATCAGTTGATAACATTTCACACAGAAGACTTTACTGAAACATATTCCCATTATACACATTACGAATCAGAAAATCTTGCAGGGAATGCATAGTTATGTTTAGATAAACATGTAAAAAATCAATTTATCATAATATTTTTATTGTTTTAAAAAGCTTATTTGTATGTAAAAGGTGTAAGTATACATGCACATGAGCAGTCATCTTTGTTAATAGAATACTCTGCTTCCTGTTTTGCAACGCTACCCTATGGCTCAACTTTGCTGCTTCTTTTTTCAATGTAAAACTGTGAGTTGGCCTATTCAAGGCTGAGGTCAGAACTTTGTACAGGCCACTGCAGAAGGCCTGTACATACCAACCAACTCCAACCTTGTCTTTTTCAACCTGATCTTGTGTACAGGGGCACAGTCATGCTGAAACAGAAAGAAACCTACCCCAAACTGTCTTGCACTAATTGTTTGCCACTTGATATAAGGTTGTACTTCTTTCACTATGGTTGTCACTATGTTTTTTGCCTGATGAAAGGTCCATTCATCCAAAACATTGCTTCTACATATGATGCCATGTGTATCTGACATCAATAAATGGAGGTATTGATGCATGGGACCGTGGTGTAAGGGTTACTATTTTATCTACCCCAAACTGTTGCCACATGGTTGGATGCATATAATTGTCTAAAATACCTTTGTATGCAGTGAGATTTAAAAGTATCCTCCACTGGTAACACCTAAACTTAATAATTTGAATGGGGTCCAAATAATTTTGGCCAAAAAGTAGGTGTGATGGTCAGGTGTCCATAAACCTTTGGCTATATAATGCATAGATAGCACATTGCTTGTTTCATTACAGATTGCTAAAAAGAAAACAAAAGCCAATCTCTTATGTGCAGTAAAAATATAGATGCATGTTGAGGAGCACATTGCAGGAATAAGCAGCACATGTCCCCAAAGAGGATCTACCAAAATATATCAGATGTGCAGGTTTTACCTAAAAACAAAACATTGAACTCCACTAAAGTGTAAATAAGCAGCTTTGAGTGGCATTAAAGTAACCCCCCCATGCTGCTTTAAGGACTTACATTTAATGATGCCTCTTGATCCGATCATCTTCATCTTTCCAGTAGTCTTCATGAGTCCCTCCAGCACTGGTTCCAGTCTCTGATCCAGCTCTGACTGTTGTGTTTTCTGTGTCCCACGCTGTTTGTGCGTGTGCACGCTGCCGAGCTGCATGCATTGACTTACCCTGTGTCTCTCCTCTTCTCCTGGTCAAAAATCTCTACTGCGCATGCGCCTGCCCCATGATCCTTCACGGCCGCTTGCGAATCTTCTGATCTTCAGACGTGGGCGAGCGGTGTAGACACAGGCAAGTAATTACCTTTATGGTAACTTTTTTTTTGAAATTATGTTTTTTTTGCATATATCTACTGCCTTCTTGCTAGCAGTAGATATATGCAAACAAAGAAGGAATAATTCTACTTTAAGTATATTCTTCATTTTGTTTGTGAAGTTTACCTGCATAGGAAATGGCTGTTGAATGTCTCTAGCTCCAACAATTTGTTAGTTGATTTTTCATTTTCAGTTAACCTTTCTGGATTTGTGATGTTGTAAACTTGCTCTTTTTCTGCCTTTCACCTTGTGCTTATTTGATAATGAAACTGAAATATTAATGCTTCCTCATATTTTTTCCCTATTGCACTGTTTGAATCTTTGAGTTCAATCCTTCAAAGTCCATCATAATCTCAAAGATCGAAGACAATACTATATTGCTCATTTCTGCACTGTTTAAAATAATCATGTGTAATTCAATCAAAAGCTCTTACAGTGAAATAATACTGTATGAAAAAATATATAGAAATCACATTAAAAAGTACCCTGGCAGCTTATGAAATGTGTTTTCCTAGTCTTATATTTGGAAATTGCTATTACCTTATTGTGTGCAACTATATCTGATATATATGGCTATGTATTGACTGGAATTGTGATGTGATATATAAACATTATTCTGCTAGCTATTATGATGTAAACCATATTATACTCATCATCTCGATAAGTTACACAGAGATTTTTTCTTGACGCGACGCTCGGCGAGGTAAGTAAGAAGAAATGACGCTGACTCGAGTATAAGCCGAGGGGGGCACTTTTCAGCAAAAAAAATGGGCTGAAAATCTCGGCTTATACTCGAGTATATACGGTAGTTGGGGGGTTATGTTTGCATCTGGAAATCTCAAAGAGAGCATCACAATTAGTGTTGTTTGTTGTCCCTGCTCAGAGACTGAGCACCATTTATTTTTTCTGCAGTCTGATGTTCCGCTAAACTAGAATATTGTTATACTTGCCAGTCCTGATTGTAGTTTCTTTTAAGGATGAGTTTGAATGTGAATTTAGATTAAACTCCACCATACCACTTTTTTTGCATAATATGATACATTTTTCTGCTATCTTCCATTGTCTGGATAACAGGTGATTTTGTCAATGGACTATATAAGAATGTTGTCAGGAGAGCTGGGAGTTTGTTGTCTGATATTTTATTAATTTCTTTTGATAATGCAGAACATAATATACCTATGCCAGGGCTTTTATTGTTTCCTTGCTAGTAATGGGATCATGACTTGGTACACACATGATAATTGATGTGTATTCTGGCTAACAAGACGTGCTTCTGAGGATATACTTCTTTGTATCTTATTGATTAGATTCCATGCATATGGCCTAAATTGGGTCTGAATGGATTTATGAGAGGCTAGTCGGAAAAAGTGCCATCCCTGCCATCCACACCATGTTCTTTTGGCAGCTAACCCCCAACACACACTTTGTGGCTGCTCCTTCCCCACTCTCCAAACTATGTTCTTCAGTGGTTTCCCACATATTTCTCCGCCTTCCACACTACATGCTCTGACAGCTCCTCTACTGCCCACATAACATGATCTGGCAGCTTTCACCCCATCCTTCCCCACACCATCCATACTAAATTTTATGGGAACTTTATCCACCTTATACATGCTACATTGTTTGGTAGCTTGCCACCACCACCATCCCCACTACATTCTCTGGCAGTTTCCCACCTCTAACAACATTCACACTACATTCTCTTGAAGCCCCAATACTGTCTACAACATATAATTTTTCGCTTTCCCCACCGTCCACACTGCATTCTCTGACAGCCCCACTGCTGTCCACACCACATTATCTTGCAGCTTGACCCTCCATCCACATTTCATTTTCTGGCACCCCCCCTCCCCGCAACTACTGCTACCACCATCTAGTAGCTCACCACCACCATCTACATTACATTCTCTGACAGTTCCCCCACCAACACCACAACCGCCATTCACACTACATTATCTGGCAGGTCACCACCACCATCCACACTACATTCTTCCCTCACTATCCATGCAGTGTTTGCCACCAGTCATAGTACCTTATCTGTCAGCGCCTCCATCAACCACATTATGTTCTTTTGGCAGCTAACATCTTAACACTCACGCTAATCTCTCACCACTGTCCAAACTATGTTCCTCAGCAGTACCCCCCATTTTTCACACTACACTCTCTGGCAGCCCCTTTGCTGTCCATATTACATGTTATGGTAGCTTCCCCCACCATCCACACTACTGTCTTTGGTAGCTTCGCCTTTCACACACCAGTACAGGGGCGGACTGGGCCGGGGGGCAGGGTGGCAATTGCCCCCCGGGCCTCTCCGATGCCGTCACGTACGGCCCCCGTGATC
>NW_017306402.1:140819-164155 GCF_000935625.1 Nanorana parkeri | reverse complement strand
AACCAGACTTCATCATCTGGCAGTCCTCCTACTATCAACACCAAATAATCTGTGAGGTTTCCCCACCATTCACACTACATTTTCTGGCAGCTACCACCACCAAACTATATTGTCTGGCAGCTCACCACAATCCATACAACATTCTTTGGGAGCTCCTTCCACTTCCACCAACCACATTGGCAGTCTTCCCCACCATCCATAGTACATTGTCTTGCAGTCCCCCACACACATACAGGGAAACACTCACACCATCCACACTACATTCTCTGGAAGCTTTTACCCCACACTGCATTCTCTGGCAGGCCACCACCTTCATCTACACTACCTTCTCTGGCAGTTTTTAAATCGGATGTAAACAGACATGTGTCCATTTAGATCAGATTACCCCTGATCCAGTACAATCAGTTCCGGCGAAACCGATCTCCGATCCATTTGTTTTTGTGGATCTGACCGAAGTCAGGGATAACCAGGTGTAAACGGACGCCCGTCCATTTACACACAGCTACACATAGACTTAAATTGGGTTAAAGGGGCCTTAGGAAGACATTACAGTTACAATACAAATCAACATAAGATGGTAAGGAGGGACCTGCTTGTGAGAGCTTACAATCTAAAGGAATTTAACCAAACAATATCCAGCTTAAATGTTGAATATTGTCTGACTGGGCAGAAATGCACATCAATTAGCCTGGTCATAAATAGGTGCATGTAGGCTTATTTTAAAAGACGAAAAGCCCAGGACTTAAAGGCTATTTTAATACAATTTATAATAAAACCACCCTGCTGTCTATGTATGAGGCCCACAGTCTTAAACCTAAACAGTACATGGAGCCAAGTGCAGTAATTCCCCTAGAATGCAATCAGAACTCACATAACTAAAGTCAAGATGATTTTTTTAAGTTTACATTAGTTAGTGCACTTTGCATATTGCTCCTTGTAATGTTTATTGAAAAGGGCTGATGTTCATTTTGCTTTTTTTTGCTTTTTTAATAAATGTAAAAATATAAAAAAACAATTAATTAATAAATTAATTAATACCATAACATTTTGTTATCTTCATTGGTTATTTATGCATTTGAAAGTCTAGCGCTAGCAGAATTTTTTTATATGATCCAGCTGTAGAGTTTTGGCCACTTGTAAATTACATGATTGTCGATTTTTCTATGTGCTTAGAGCCAGTGCTTAGGGGACCAGCTGATACTGCAGGAAATTAAAACTTTAAACTTTTAAAGGAGCAGAATCCAATGTAAGTGATTTAATCAGCATTTGAAATAGCTTAAAAACCATTTGACTTTAATATCACTTTAATATGTACAACTACCAACACCAGCTGTTATAAGAAAGCTCAAGCACAGAAAACTAATACAATAGAGCTAAGATATATAATACCTTTTTTCTGCTCTTTTGATATTTATCTGATCACTGAACTCTATAATGAACTATAATGAGTCATAAAAATTAAATGAGAATTATGTTCACAGGCCCTATGCATGAAAGAACACAAAAACAATAAATCATACTGTTCATTGGTTTTACAGCATATGAGGATAAAGTAGTTTCCAGGAACATGAAACATATCAATACAACATCCTACAACACATATTGAAAATTTAGCCGTGCAATATCACGCACAACACAGATTCCAATTAAAATCAATGGGGCCTGTTCACACCTTTACTTTGCATCGCATGGCCGAAATTGCCTGTCCCGCAAAACGGTGCAGGAGCCTTTTTTTGGATGGCTGTCGCACGGTTGTGGTCCCATAGAAATATCAATGCATTGAAAACAGTTTTCAAAGCAAAATTGCCCCAACAAATGTGTGACAATAGGTCATCGGCTCAATCGCCTATGTGTGAACCTAGCCTAAAGCGTGCAGAAACCCAGAAACCAGCTGGTGCTCGCAACTGCCTGTTAAACCTAATGACAGAACGCACCTGTGCGCTGCGACATGCTGGCTCGAACTTACACAGCTGTACATGTACAGATGCACACTCTTGAAGGTAGACTGTCTGCATTCAAGAGCATGCATCTGTACCTTTACACATGTGCAAGTTCGGGTTGGCATGTAGCCGCGTGCAGCTATGTCCTTTCATTGAGATGAACAGGCAGCTGCACTGGGCTACACTCACCAGCTGTCCCTCCCAGGTCCAGGTTTATGGACAGATGTGAACATTGTACAGCTGAACATGTCCATGTGAATGAGGCTTTAGTGGGTAGCCAGTAGTGGGTAGCTCTGTTATCTGCACATGTTATGTGCCGCACAGGGTTGATAAGTCACTGATACTTTTACAAATAATATTTGGGTTTGTAAAGGCATTTGGTGCACACAAAGTGGATCTACATTCTTTGTGGATATTGAGGAATATATTTTTTTTAAATGTTGGTGTGCCCAGAGTTCAGCGTTAAGTAAAGCTATACTTTTGTTGTCTGCTCTTGCTTCTTCTAAAAAATGCTAACTGTCTGGCTATACCTGATTTCTACTTTTTCTGAAACACTGGGCCACAGCAAACTTGAACAAAGAAAGAATTCCTGATCTGTCATAGTACTCCAAGTCAGTCTCTCCGAAGGCATTTAATATATTCAATTAGCGTGGCAGCCAGGAGATTAGTGTAATTCTGGCCGCTAGTCCATTTAAAAGGTAGGAGCCACACAGCCAGGGCATTTTTGGCTTCGTATCAACTTACCCCTCTGCTGGATTGGACAGTGCGGCAGGGAGACAGCGTTTTGAGAGAAAAGAGAAATTGTATTGACTACTTTAGTTTTGCCCACCAGATCCATATGAAACTCAGTGAGAGATGAGAGACAGTAGCCACGAGGGGTATCAGGAATGGACTGTGGGGAGAGCAGTGCAGCCTGACCTGAGGAGAGGCTGTGCTGCCTGCCCATTGACAGTCTGAGCTGCTGGGACCAGGAGCCAGGGACTATGTAGAGCAGAGTGAGGTGCAGAGAGCCCGGAATGGGACCAGGCTAAATAGAGTTCTGCTGTACTGAGCCAGAGGAACCCAGCGTGTACCAGATACAGGTGTAGGCTTGAGGGGGAGCCCCAGATTGAGGTGTAACCTCTCACCCAGCCTCTGTAAACTAGACTGTCAACTGCCTACAGTCTACAAAGCAGCAGTGGTGAAAGACTATTTGCCCCCCACTTACTTTATAACCGCCAAGAGACTCTGCCTAGGATGCATTCACAGTGTTCCTCTGTAGAATACAAATAATCTTAATTTATGAATGAGCAATGTCGTGAGCATTTAAGCTCCCCACTGTTGCTGCTGGCAGACTGTATAAGTGTTACTCCACTGGCCAGTGGTTTAGATAGGGCCCAAGAATAGTAGACAGGCTATAGTGTTTATTACATCTTCAGGTATACTATTAGTAGATGGACATCTGCTGAAAACTGTGCTGTCCCTTGTGATCTTGTGCTGAACAGGAAGTTTAGGGAAGCTGAGCTGAGAGAGTTGGAGCTGTTCAGAAAGATGATGACTCTAAGTGCTTGGGCAGAAATCAAAAGACATACTTTGCTGGGCAATGTATATTTGTTTGATATGGATTCATTATTTACAAAACGTTTGAGGGTTTATTACTACTTTAAACTATAACAGGGAGCCCACACACTTGGCAATCCTGTTGTTATACGGATAACAGCAGGGGGTGTGCTGGGTGTGCAGGCTGGTATCTCTCAATTTTTTTAATGATTTTTACATTTAAAAGTTAAACTATCAATTCCCATAGATGGGCCTTTCTTATGGTTAATATTGCAAATGGTTTTAGTTTTTGCCTTATATCCTCTCTGTTGCATTGATTAAAATAAACCTGTATCCAGATCATGCAAACAAAAATATGTACATATGGTATTCTGCGCAAGCTGAAAGGCAGTTTAAAACAAGCCCTCATTCATCGCTGAATCTATAAGCATTGTGAAGAAATGAAATACGCTGTACATAGTTCAAAACTCAGGCAGTGAATTTGAGCTTCTTTTTGTGAAAAGCAGATCATAGCCGGCTGCTAGCTCTCTAATGTGAACAACCAGCAGGTGTTGTTAAGCTGTTATAAATCAAATGAAACCCACCTCTTGAGGCCTGGTTCACATATGGGTGGCCCGGGACTTCAAAGCGGTCATATCCGCATGTCAAAAAGGCTCATGCACCTTTTTGTGGAACGAGCAACCCACATTTTTGCGGCCGCGTTTGTGCACAGTTGCTCCTGCAGAAACGCGGCCCAAAACCAGACAGATTGCTAGCCATGATTGGGGTGCCATTAGAAATAAATGAAGCCGCAAGCACGGTTTGTGTTTGTGTGCAATTCCGTGAATCACCACACGATCTTGGATTGCTCAAATGTGAACCGGGCCTGAATATTTGTTGTGATCTTTGAGGATCTTTAAAAATGAATAAGTGCACATTGATGTGGTTGTTCACCTTTTGCACAAAGAGTAATAAATGCACCAACACTAATCTCATGAATGATCAATGTGCTTTTACTATTTTCTGCAGTGAAGCCTGCAGAGCACTGCAGCTGCATTCAGTGCACCACATGTGCACAGGCTCTTGTAATGTTTTCCTCCAGCCTTAGGTCCATACAGGGGTATTGATCTGCTGGAGAATGTGCATGTTTAACTACAAAGAGGGAGGAGAGATCTCCAGCTTGCTCTGCATAGTGCTTCTGCCATTGTGGCAGATGGGACATGTAATCATGTAGTAGAATTACTCCTGGACCTGGATAAAATGGCTTTGTGGCCATAGCTACAGGCATAAACACTTCATGATTCAGGTTAGTGGGGACTTGTAGTTTCACAACAGCTGGAGGGCCAAAGTTGACTACCCCTGATCTATATGGTCAAATGTATTTTCTGAGCTATCCAGCTTTTCACTTAGCATTGTCCAGAGTTCTTGTCACCCCAGAGTTCTTGTCACCCCAGCCGCTGTCCCCCCAAAAAAACTAACAAGCTAATGTCCCTTTGACAGACTAGCATGTTTTTGGAGTATGGAAGGACATTCATGTAGAAACAGGAAAAGCATGCAAATTTTATGCACATATGGACTCAGGATCCAAAGTTGCTGAGCAAGGGCGCTAACTGTTTGCATACGAGCGCTTCTATATATCTTATTTTCTGGTTTTATTAAACTTTTCCTACAAAAATGTACTAAAAATTGGCAGATTCAAACCTCATGATCTGGATCAAAGTAGGAATTGAGGAGAACTGATCCTGAAGTGGATTTTTTCTTATCTCTAGTAAGTAGTATAGTTTGTTATAACATTTATCATACATTTTTTGTATGTTCCAAAGACTCATTTCAACACATTGTTTCCATCGTCCCTAAAGACTGAAAAAGTACTTAAGTTCATTCTGGCAGTAACAGTATATTTATGCACCCGTCTGTACTAGTGCTATATGAGTTGCTCTTTACATCCCAAAGGAAATTAAGAAAAAGCCCTGTGTGGTCAAAGTAAAAGTCTTCAAATGCCTCTTTAAACTTTCTGAGGTCTGTTTTTATCTTGAGATGAGTATGTTTGATGTATAATACTTAAACTCATATAAGAGCGGCAATTGAGATTTGGAAAAAATAATGAACAGGCCCTCTGGCAGTACAGCTGAACAAGCTACAGTAATGAAAAAAACATAGAAAGCGAGAAAACTAGCACTTTAACATCAGTCGGCAAATGCATTAGCCTTAGATTGTAGAGAAAGGATTTGATATTATGTTTCAAGGAGCATATTCATTTCTAAAATTATTAGAGACAATAGCAGGAAATGTGAAAAATATATGTAAAATAAAAAAGCGATCATTCAAAAACCACAGCTGAAAGTGTATTTTGCCAGTTATATAAAGATCATTTCTATCAATGGCGGAACTATGGCCATAGCGACCCAGGCGGCCACTATGGGACCCGGGGCACAGGGGGGCGGACCAGGATGCCGCATAGGCTGCCTGGGTCACTATGGCATCGCAGGCTGCTGGCTGTCACTGGCGGCTGTGAGGAGGAACGTGCCACTGTCCAGATCACTGACAACCTGTCAGTTATCTGTACAGCCTTGTGTTCCTCCTCACAGCCGCTGTTGAGTAACAGCCAGCAGCTGCGGTGGAGGAGGCCGTGGCCCGGTGGTGGCAGAAGGGGAGGAGGGGGCGCTGTGGCGGTGGAGGAAGAGGCCAGGCAACGGTGGAGGAGGGGATTCATTTTTGCCAGGAGATGGCTTTAAATGAGCTTTCCATTTGCTAAGCATATAAATATAGTTGTTCTTTCATACTCTGCTGCACAAGCTGTTTTTGTTGCACTCTTTCTTTCCTCAACAATGCAACCAAACTGCACCTTTACTTATATGCACATTGTGAGTTTTGTAAAAGTCAGCAACAAAGGACCAATATCAAAGGTATTTGAGCTAAAAATGCAGTGTTTTGAGATCAGAGATCAGTTTGAGATTCTTCTGAGATCATTCAGAATTCACTGCAGGTGCATTTGACTTGCTGACCTGCTTCAGGTGCTTTTCCATTCCCATTAGACATGTACATTTCATTTGCTTACGAATATTTGTACAAATTTTGTTAAATTCGGACTCATCCAAATTTCTGAATTTGAACAAGTTAGAATGCGAATGAATCCAAAATAATCCTTTAATGAAAAAATGTGAATACATCCAAATTTGGTTCTAAAATAGTTTTTTTTTGGCTGTTAGTGGTTGCATTACAGGCATGGTCATGTGACTTTGTTCCAAAACAAAAAGTTGGACAGATCCAAAATCCAAATAACGAACCAAATCCAATTTTTTGCGGGGTTACATGTCTAATAGACTTGTATGGGAGATAAACTTTTCTGACCCTAAGACTTCATCTACATCTTTATCTACTTTCCATGGCCACCGAAATATGCCCGCAGCCTGTGAAAAGAGCAGTGGCGCAGGGAAACAGACATATCTCGCTGTGATAGACAGTCTAGCTTCATGTTTTCTAAGTTGAGCAAGGGAATATATCACGACCCAAACAAGGGAGTAATTAGGTCTTGGAATATATACTGGAGCAGTGTTTTTTTTTATTACTGTTTATGCACTTGGTAATAAGCACAATAATCAACATAATGTGTCAGTTTCTGTAAACACCGGAAATCATTTGTAAAACACATATAGGAGTTGCTGAAATATGTTATTGGTGACCATTTTCTGAAAATGCTAGGTGCCTTGCTGATATGTTTACTCTCTGGTTTGAATATTTTGTGTCACTGACCCTAAAGAAAGCAAAGCAAGAAGGAAATCAGAATTACTTATCTGCTTACTTGTTCTGGGTTATTGATTCAAAGTATTTAAAGCCCAACTGTAGGATAAATTTCACTACTCCCTCCCACATCCTATTATCAAATCACTAGATTAAAAAAAACCCTATCCAAAAAAATCCCTATCTTTTTTACTTATCTTACACTTGGCCACATGATGCCGCACCCAGAGTCTTCACCACTTCTGGTTACCCACTTTGGTCCTTCCATGAGGGCGCATTTCAGCGTCGGCATGATGTGGACACTTCCTATTGGATATCGATTGGCCATGTTCCTGCCAGGATCCAGAAAAGAACCAACGCCAGCAGAGTGGAGTGAAGGGGATCACGGTCTCAGGCACCATCACAAAGTTGGATTTGCGCCCCCCACACCCAGAAATGGTGGCAGTGAGGAACCTAGAGGGGAAATTTAGGTTAGTATATCTGACTTCACAAGGTAAGTGGAAAGAAAAGCCTATCAGGATGAGTTAGAGGTGGGTGGAAGGAAGGCTTTAAGCCACAGGGTAATCGTGGAGGCCTGGAAGCAAGCATTTTTTTACCATGAAAAGCCACCAATGGCAGATCTGAATGTTTTTTAAGTAAAAGTCAAAATATGAAGGTTGTACAAGGAAGAGTTGGGTGGGCATCCTGATCCTGAGAGTTCATGAGAGTATTTACATTTTTAAATCTGATATAATAGGTTGCAACTTTATGCAGGGTTTAAAAAGGTTTTCTGAGAAAGCTCAGAAAGGTGGCTGAGCTGAGGCAAACCTGGGGGTTTGCAATATAACTATAAAATGTTTACCTCTTACTTTAGCTGCACAAGTAGTGAATCTTTGTTATTAAGGTTTGTCAGGGCTGATATGTGTTAAAGCTGAACTCAAGGATAGGCAAATGTCTTGATTTCACATCACAGGATCTAGGGAGTTATTTATTAAATAGATAGGTTATGCAGCTATCTTTAGGCGATTGGACACTGGCAAACAAAAGCTGTTTATAACCCTCCCACACCCAGTCTACATCAGTTTTTTACTAATGCCCTTAGGTGATGGACCCCTCCCTGCTCTGAAAAAATATATCTTTTTTCTCCACTCTTACATAGTTACATAGTTATTAACGTTGAATAAAGACACAGGTATATCGAGTTCAACCTATGTGGTTGTGTGTATGCGTGTTTGTGTTTTTTGTATTTTTACCTAAGATTACCTGTACCCCTGTATATCTTGCTCTATGAGAAAAGTATTTAGATGGCTTTCAAATGATTCTATACTCTCAGCTGAAAGTATGGAATCATTCAAGACACTCTTCTGCAAAGACTCTTTTAGCAAGTTTCCCAGTGCTGCTCACAGCCTCTGTGGGACCTAACAGCAGCTATTGGGACTGATTTCTCCTTGCCTGAGTCTTGGCAGATCATACAGGAACAGGAAAAATGCAAGGCCAGCCTGTGTTGTGCTTATAGCACTAGATCCTGTGTGGGACACCCACCTTGACAATTTGTGCAGTGTGTGCAGTTACTGCAGGGTGCTTTACAGGTCCAGGGCCATGGTCCATTTTGGTGGAGGTCTGTCCATGAAGACCCATTTTAATGGAAATGCTCACTAGGAGGCTGAAGACTGGATGGGGTATGTCCCCTTTTAATGACTGTGCTGCTTTGCCTGGTGGCTCTGAGGGACTGCTAAGTTATGACTAGTGTGCGTTAACTTGCAGGTCGGGGGGGAATGCTGCCTCCTTCTCAAGCAATTGCAGATCATAAATGCGGGGATGTATGGGCGGCAGACTCTGAGGCTACACAGCCGCACAATGATTCTGCGGAGGGTTCTTTCCCCTCTGGAGACACTCTTTCTGCTAGCCCTATACTCTGTTTCTTTGTCCCATCATTCCCCACCTCAGGGTCTTCCTTAGCGCCCTCCAGGGCACCCTCCTCTACCCTGCTATCCAAAAAGGAATTTACTACAGTAATAGCTGTATTTATGGGAAAAATGTTAAACTATTGAAGTCCTTAGACCAAACTGAGTCCCCCTCTGACCTTCTTCTATCTGCTTATGTACTTTCTGAGAAAGAAGATGGAGAGGAATGGGCTGCTACAAGTTACATGGACTCAGCCCAGGAAGAGGACCTGTCTCCTGACATCACTTCTAAGTTCAAAGACACTGGGGGGTATTTAGCAAAGCACTTGCACTAGTTTTAGCCTCTTAGATAATTTTTTTATGTGCAAATCTGTCTTTTAACATGTGCCCCTGTTTTCACCTGAGCTTACACTACTTTTTCAACTGCATGTGTTTTGCACCTGTTTTCTTCAGAGCTTGCACTACTTTTTCAGTTGCATGTTTTTTGCACCTTTTTTTCACGTGTTGTCATCTGCACTTCTTCTGGGCTGTCTGAAACTGGAGCATCACCTAAGAAAACAATCACAACTTAAGAAGTCCCCATGACCACTTCTTCAAGATGCGACAGTTAAGCTTTTTGCCTGAAGTTAGAAGTCTTCTTTCCTGGAGTCTATTAAACCTCATTTATCAACAACATTACACTAGCTTGATAAATCTGGCGCAAATATATTCTGTGCAAGTTCAAACACTTGCAATTGCTATGATAAATTCCCCACACTATTTTTGTCCTTGAGAATTCGTTGTGTGGTTGTTTAAAGTTAGAGCCACCTGTGTCCACCACGCTAGTCTGGTTTCTTTAAAATGGCCAAACTTTCCCTGCGCATGAATTTATACAGCTAGTGTTCAGTGACTGGGATCACCCTGAAAACTTGTTTACGCCTCTTAAACAATTAACTCAGCAATACACTATTGAAACGGGTTTCCTTAAAAATGGGCTGTCCCTGTCGTAGACCCAGCTACCTTTTGTTTAAACAAGATGTTAACAGTCCCTGTTGAGGATTTTCCTGTTTTCAAGGACCACATGGACGAAAGGTTAGAAGCCCTTGCAGGCCATGTTATGCAACCTGCTGTTTTCACTATGATGGTGTGTCAGAACTTATCTGCATGGTCAAAAGATATGACTAGGCTCCCTGGGTCTTCTCAGCC
This sequence comes from Nanorana parkeri, assembly GCF_000935625.1. Classification (NCBI taxonomy): domain Eukaryota; kingdom Metazoa; phylum Chordata; class Amphibia; order Anura; family Dicroglossidae; genus Nanorana; species Nanorana parkeri. Next base: position 153,888 of record NW_017306402.1, on the reverse strand, counting down.
TCCTGGATCTGGGACATTCCAGATGTCTGGGTCCAGAGAATTGTAACTAAGGGTTACAAACTGGAGTCTTACTATCTGCCTCGTCCTTACTTTCTACTGTCAAACTTACCAAGATCATTTGACGGACGGACAAATCTTTTCACTGCCCTAGGACAGCTCCTTTCTCAGGGAATCATAATCCCTTTTTCAGAGCCAGACAAGTTTCAAGTGTTTTACTTCAACCTGTTCACTGTTCCTAAAGCAAAGGATGGGAGGTGGGGATGAATCCCATCTGTTCCTGATCTCAAGATCTCAATTCCAGTGTGTTCAAAATTTCTGTATGAAATCTAGCAACTCTGTTATCTCCTCTCTACACCCCGGGGACTCTCTGACAATGGTAGACATCACATATTTGCACATCCCTATTTTTATTTTGTTTCTAAGTGTGATATTTTGAACATAATTGAGGAAATTAAAAAAAGTTTCTGAGACAAGTTTGATCAGTTTTTTTCTCAGGCCTGTTAGCCATTGGTCACTGTGTTGCCCACCCCTCTGTTGGATTGCTTTTGGACATCCCATCTATTGCAGACGTATTCCTCCCTGTGCTCTGTGACAATCAAGAAAACAAGATTTTTTTTCTTGTTACAAAAAAAACAAATTTTACAGGCAAGATGAAATCCTGTTGTTGTATTCTTACTTTAATCTTCTCATGCGTTGAGTATTTCTTCCAGATCTGTGCAGTAATCCAGTGTGCTTCTTGTAATTAAAACCAGTCATTGCTGCTCTCTCTCCTTGTGCAGGGTGACTGCTCTAGTATTTGCTCCCCTCGTGTAGTTTTTTGCGGGCAGGCTGTAGTAGATGGGCCTGCTGGGTCCCTCCCACAGCTCTATTCCCTGCACAGGCTTTGTGCAGCACAGTGATGCTGTCACTGGTTTTTGACAAGGTAATATCTGGGTTTGAAAAGGCATTTGGTGCAGACAACATAGATTTGTATCCTTTGTGACTATTGATCACTATATTTAAATGAAAGTTTTTGTGGCCAGAGTCCAACATTATTTAGTTCTTAGAAGTGCAGGATTTATTTTCTGTGAAGTTGTGTTATCCCACTTCCTACAAGCTTGAAATCTTTGTTAAACTGTTGAGCTGCATGAGCTGCAAAATCTTGACATTAAACACCAACCAGAAAAAATTACTTGTTTTTGTTATGTCAACATTGTCTCTCATGTGGACTTATTCAGCTACTTCTGCTCACTCTTTGGTGATCATTTTCTACTATACAGTACAGTATACAGTAGGTGTCTGTGTTGCTATTGAGAATGGGAGCAGTCCTGCACAGAGAACATGCTGGTGATGGATTACTATCTGTCCTTGGAGTCTGATCTAGCAGTGATGATGTTACCAGTTCCACTGCATGTTGCTTTATGATGCATCAATATAACTGTCAGTTCTAAAATTGAAATAATTACCCATGAAAAACAAGTACTGTCCCATAAAGTTTTGAGACCTTATGGATGTGTTCAGTTATGATATAGACAGGACTGGATTTTCATTTCCAGAGTCTGTACATAGACAACTTGCCCTGTGGTACCCCCTCTGCTAAGATCTCCTTTTTCACACAGTGCATTGTGTTGTACTGGTCCTTACCCAGATTTTAATGATGTGACTCTGTAAATACAATTACAGTATATGAGATGACTGTATTTCTACAGATGATGGAGAAATGTGTGATTGAGAACTGCACAGGGAAGAGATGCCTCTAACTCTTGCCCCTACTACCAATAGGCATAAGCCTAATGTGCTTAAAGCATATCAAAAAAAAAAAAAAACATTAATATATTGCAGCTTACCAGTCCATAGATGTAGTAACTGTATTAGTTTTCTTTTCTGGGAGCTTATTTTCCTTTACAATCACTTGGCAATCCTTTGAATTACACACCTTCTGTCCCTTCATACTAACTGTTTTTCTACACTGTATCTATGGAGGCAGCCATTGTTGTCTCACAGGATGGACTTCAAACACGCCTTCATTTCTTTATCTCCATTATATGGTGAATGGATGGGACAAGCAGTTCAAACAACAGATTCTGTATGCTTTCTTTTAAGCTCACAGGACTTTCTGACACTATACTTTCTGAAAATGTCTGAAAGGCAAAACAAAAAAAAAAACTAATGCAGCTGCCACATCCAGGGACTGGTAAGATGCAAAATGAACTGAACTTAGAATAGCTTTACTTGTGACACAAACAGATTTGTAACATTTTGTATTCACACATGAGTTTACTAACATGCTACACACCAATTAATTGACATGTTATTTGGTTTATATATTCTGCATATTAAAGCATGGGCTTGAAGGCACTACTGCATCTTGCTGTTGATCATTGCTTATCACAGAGGTAGTCTACGAAAAAATATGTGACAGCCCTGTGATAAGTGGTAATGAACAGTGAGCTTACTTCAGCCACAGGCATGGGCAGCAAGGAACAGTAACACACAAAGGGCAATAAAAAAGAATGGCACAAAGATCCTATAACCATTTGGTCTTGTTTATACTATGTACAGTATATAATGTTTGCAATTTTGGTTTATTTTTTTAAAGTGTTTGTAGGTCCGTTAGACCAATTGCAATTCAAGGGAAATCTGCCCCAAGAAAAATATGTAGAATGGTACTGGCAATTTGTTTATAGTTGTTGCATGCTTGCCATACTGATCCAAGGGTTGCGATGTCCCCAGTCACTGATCCAAAACAGGAAAATAGTGACGTTAAAATTCCTATCCTGCACACTTGTGGACCAATGACTTAAAAGTGACACTAAATTTAGGAGTTAAATCTAAAAAAATGCATTCAAGTACCCTAATAAAAATTTAGCTTATTTTGGTATCATTCAGCTGTAGATCCTTAAATCATCACTCAATTGGTGATGACACCTTTCTTCTAGAGGGTGGCTACTTTTGTTCGCTATGGTCCCTGTGTGTGTTGTAAAGCTCCAAGCTCGCTCCCCTGATAGACTACAATCTCAATACAAATTATTAAACTTAATGTGAAATTGTAGTCCATCATGGGAGTGAGCTTGGAGCGGTGGCTACTTTACAACACATTCAGGGACCATGGAGAACAAAAGTTGCCACCCTCCTAAAGGAAGGACAGTGTCAGCATGATTTGAGGATCTACAGCCGAGTGATACACAAATAAGTAAAAATGTTGTTAATAGTTACGTTACTTTAATGTATTTTTAAGATTTAGCTCCTGAGTTTAGTGTCACTTTAAAGAAACAAAGTCAGAGGTTTGAATGACATGCAAGGCACCTATCTATTTTAGAAGGGGTTTAGCAATTGCAGTCTTAACATTTCTCCTCATGACTTGTTCATTTAAATAAGAGTTACCTGGCAGCTATTTTAGTTATATATTACTCTGGCTGTACTGTTTTTTTTAAATAAATTATGTAAGTTATTTGTATGATGTTGGTATGGGATTTACTACTATTCTGTCTTGTAACCAGTTTTTATACTCCTCTTTGTTAGAGGAAGAACCAGTTCAATGGAAATATGGTACATAATATTGCAAAATTATGGGCCACCTTTCAGGCCGATATCAGGTATTGATATTCTGTTCACATGCAGCTGCGCCAGCTAGCTGGCTGTTAAACTCGCCCACTGCCTGTTGTCAATCAGCAGAGCAGGGGACCTGAATAAGAAAGTTTTCCTTAAAAGAGAATTATGAGGCGAGTGATTTTGACTCAGCTTCATAATCCGAGCCGACCTGTGACAATGTAACTGTCACAGGTCGGCTCAGTAGATTGGCAAGTGAGCGAACACATATCATCACTCGCTCACTTCTCGAGTGACAGTGTCACTCACGGCTCTCTGCAGGGATTCCCCCGCTCCGATCCTGACTCGCGGAACGGACAAGGGAGGGGGCGGGTACAGCTGGCTCTGCCTCTAGAGGGGTGGATCCAGACAGAATTGCCGGGATCCGTTCCGGCTGCGGCATCTCAGTATACCGCGAGCCGTAGCTTGCAGTATACTGAGCTTTGGGTGACGAGAGGACACTAGTTTGTGAAAAGCCCTGACCCCATAGTTCTCCTTTAAGGTCTGCACCTCTGCTGATTCACAGCAGGTAGTGGGCGGGTGCCTGCTATTGGCTATTGCAATTCGAATTAGCCAATAGCAGGCTGGCTATTGCTTCCACTGCTATCTGCTGGGTTTTTTTTCCTGTATTCTGGCAGCGGCCGCTGGCTGCCGGCTCTGATCGTACATACATTTTCTGACCAGCTCCTTCGATCACCCATTGTGCAAATTTCACTGTGTGTTTATTATTGCTAATATCGGTACTGTAATATTTAAATTGACTTTGCTTCCTGAAATAAGCTAACCTTGCTATTCTCTGCTTCCAATGATAACAATAGAATGGTTAAAAGAAGCAATGGTCTAATTTTTTACTACAGAAATATAAATAAACATATTCAAAGATAAAATTTATACAAAAGTAGATTATTACTAAGACAATAAGGAGAAAACTTTACGTAGCAAGGCCATCCTCTGTTTCTATGTCTTGGCTGGGCTGAGAGAGAGAGAGAGAGAGAGAGAGAAGAATATAGCTGAGCACTGACTTTAATAGTAAACATGACCCATTCATACACGTACATCGACACCCCTTTACCCAGAATTCCGTATGCCCCTTATATGTCTTTCGGCCAATCCACATCTTCCTTCATCTTTGTCCACATGCACTGAAGTCCTCCAGCAGGGGGCACCATCGTACTGCAGGTCATTCCTCTGCCTATGTCAACACCTTGTCCTTTGATCCTTTAGATCAGGGCTCAAAATTTCAGGTCCTGAGCTACTAGCCAGGCCTTCGAAGTTATTGCCACCAGTTGCCCTTCATAACACAAACAAACACACACAGGGCACAACGCGCACACAACACACATACAGCCACAGCACAACGCACAGAGCATTACACATACACATTTCATCTGAAATACATTTTTAGTATTCGCACATGTCTAATATGCGTGTGAGGGGGGGCGGGGGCAGTTTTTACTTTTTTTAAATCATGTTTTATTTTTTATTTTTTATTGTATTATTCATTTATTTACAGTTGGGGGGGGGGGCTTCTGGGAAATATTAGGGGTCCAAACAGACCGCTGACATTTCCCTTTTAAAATAGAAAAGAAATTGAGGACACCAAATCCTCAATTTCTATTTTCTACAGCCTCAGCACTCAATGAATGGGAGGCACTCAGTACAGAGGCTTCCCATTCATTCAGACACTCATAGTAAAATATTTACTATCAATAGTTTCTGAATGGGGAGGAGCCTCTGTACTGAGTGCTACCCCCCATTGAGGAAATCCAGAATGAACAGGCTGTAATGTAAATCACCGCCTGTTCATTCATAACTGGGGACACATAGCACTATGTGTCCCCAGTTATTTACAAACACTGGAGTGATCAGACGATCACTCCAGTGTTTGCCCTTCTCACACGGAGGATCGGTAAATATCACTGATATATACCCATCCCCCGCTCTGCTTCGCACAGAGCCGCTGTCATCCTGAAACTGACAGGATGACAGCGGCTCCCATCTCCTCGCCGCTCAGCCATCCTGACAGCTGCGAGCGCGGCTTCTCTCCCCCTCGGGGCGGCTTCTCTCCTCGCGGCTTCTCTCCCGCTCTTCCATCCTGACAGCAGGCAGCGCTCCCCCCTGCGACCCCGGACGGACGGACGAGGGAGCACTGTCATCATGTCGGTGAGGAGGAGAGAAGCCGCCCCGAGGAGTGCCTGACTCAATGGCTTCATTTCCACTCGCCCCTACACAATTTTCACTCGCAATTTGCGAGGGGGCGAGTGGAAATTTTGAGCCCTGCTTTAGATAATGGACAGCCACCTGCAATTCGGGATATCTTGAGGGTGTCTTCCCAATGTGCATATAACCCCCATCAACACCACAGGGTACAATGCGTGGCGTCCTGTCCAGATGACTGAATCTCACCTCTATCACTTCCCTTGCCATGCCTCCTGCGGGGATGAATGCCATGGGATGAATGCCATGGCCTCCAGCACTTCTAAAACATAGCTGGTTTCTTTGATGGCCCATACAATCTTAGATTCAATATTTGAAGATAGATGTTCAGCAGTTTTAGTACATGAAAATGTTGTATATTCCAAGAGGTACATTTACCCGAAACCGATTATTTCAAAATCTGGGAATATTGGCCTAATTAACGATAGATCTGATAATCGGTCAGTCAGCAACTTTGAATTTGAAGATACTCCCATACAATATTTCCTAACTGGTGAAGAACTTCAACTAAACAGGGCCCTTGTACAGAAAGATGGTTTAGACCTCCTTTATTAACAGTCATATCTGTAAAACTCAAGCCCATTTAACAGCCAGCAAAGAAATTGTGTATAGCAATGTAATCTACAAGATCGTCTTTTGTTATTTACTGCTGCTATTACAAAACCGAACGGCTATAGCGCTTGAAGTAGCGGTTGCATAATGAGAATAAAGGGAACTTTTCATGCAACTTATTAGGATTAGCATGAATCTAAAAAATAAAAAAGAACCACCAGCATCCTCTATACGAGCATATAAAGCTGGCTGTGCCATCGCTGATTCTGGTGGCGGCGCTAGCCCACAGGGGCCAGTGAGACCAGCCACAGTTTTAAAATAGTGCTGGGTGGTTAAACTAAAAATTCAATCAACCAAGCCCAGTGATGAAAAAAGTTTTAAGAAGAGGCACCGAAGAGCTCCTGTTTACGGAGTACACCTGTAGTTCCCTTGTCAGGTCCTAGGCCTTGGCAGAAGTACCATTATACTAATATCTTTGAGAACTCAGTTTCATGTGGTTCCAAGTTCAAGCAGTGAGAGTTACAACCACTCCAGAGGCCCATGCAACACAGGTGCTCAGAAGGTGGACCCCGAGGAAAGCTACTGACCGCCTCCACAGATCAACCCTTTGCTCTTGAACCACCACCACTTATTCCCAGAGCTGACTGCTCACACTGCTCACATGTATTAGCCATGCGTTACACCATTCACTTTAATTTTATGTTTCAAACAGTTACCTTGGAGCAGCACAGGATTAGCCAAGCAGGGATATGAATGGCAGAACTATAATATTGAAAAATGGACTGTCTAAGAGAAACGGTCCTGGAAAAGTATGCTAAAGGACCTATCAAATATTTTTATTTTGATGCCAAACAGAATAACTGTGTATCTGGCTGTAAATGGAAGCCTTTCCTATTGGTTTTCACTAAAATAAACAATGGAAAAAATGTTGAATAATGTATGAGCATTTATTCTAGTTTTTTATTTATAATTATTTACAGCCTGTGTGCTCCTTAGCAGTTTAGCAATTTCTAGTTGCTACAATTCCATTACCACCAATTTAAATATACCATTTAAATATACCTTATGATACATTTTTCTGTTGTGATCAGTAGGTTGATCCAGCACCTTTGATGTCCCCCTTTATTGAATGATTTGTTATCCTGTATATAAAATTATATAAAATTTTAACCTAAGCAGAAATTGACTTTGCTAATTCCGTTCAAATATTAGAAACAAGAAATAATCAAATTAATGCCTCAGTGCTAAGGTGTTTGAGAGGATCATACTTTGAAGGAACAATTGGCTTAAACATGAGCCCTAAAGCCGATGATTTGCTAGCTGCTGTATGATTTACAGCGTGTAAGAATACCAAGTGCATATTTAAAGTTTATTTTGTGCTTGAAAAAAATGTTATCCATGTTTCATTAATATAATGAAATGGGACAACATTTCAAGAAATACATGTAATGCACAATTCATAAAAATATATAGTGTATGTCAAGTTGATGAACCTGTTACAAAGAACAATGTACCACAGATCCAGCTTATGATGTCCATTTAGTGTAAAATTTAAAAACAATAAAATTGTGAAGGGACTGTCATCGGTGCACTGGGGTTTAAAAGCAAACAAAATGTACTCTATAATAGTTAACTTAGTCAGCTATGAGACCGCAATGTGGGCAGCATTTCAGTCAGTGTTAAGATATAATACTATGGTGAAAAAGTTCAAACAGGCCTTCCTAACTACCTTTAAACTTTAAACACTTTTATTAATAAACTGTTTCAGTAATAACAGTCAATATGAAATCATTTGGAGATTTAAGCCTAGTGCCAACAGTAGTGTTCTGACTTGGATGCTTGCTGAGTCATAATTTATTTCCTACCCCTAAATAAGGGGAACTACCTAGCTGGTAAAAATTGGAGGTCATGCAAAGTTTATTAAAGTAGTAGTAAAGTCTTTTTTTTTTTGTTGGGCTAGCGAGCAGTAGATATATGCCCCATGATTTAAAAAAAGAAAAAAGTAGGCAAATACCTAATTACTTACCTGTTCCAGTGATGCTCGCTCCTGGCTGAAGCACTCCCGGCTCCCAAATGGCTGTGAATAAGAAGTGTGCAGGAACATGCACATTAGAGGGGAGAGGAGAAAACAGACACTGAAGCTCAATGGATGCAGCTGGGCAGCTGGGAGCACGCATGCTGGACAAACTTCGTGGGACACGAGAAGTCTGCACTGGATCAGAGAACGGCACCAGCGCTGGTGGGACTGACTGAATGAGTGGAAGGAAAAAGATGGTTGTAGCAAATAAGGTAAGTGCTTACAGCAGCATGGGGAGGTGGTAGGGGAGGGGGAATTCCCTTTTATGTCACTTTAGTTATACAGGTGGGAACTTTCACTGTTCATGCTGTGGAGACTTAATTAATAAACAAGAAGTAACGTGATATCACATACAGTATATACTACATGGTACCATAAGGAAATTATCACGGTTTCCCTTAACTGACACAAGACATTGATATTTTTTACAGGGGCCTAAGTGCTGTCGGCTTTACAGCCATATAGACAAAAGTGCTAAGTGCTGTGGCCTGTACACCATATAGACAAAAGTTTGTAAACAATTGGTTATCACACCTAAGGTATATGTATGTGGACAACCCTTCAAATTATTTAGTTCCCCCTCCACAAAGCTAGGTCCATAAAGACATGATAGGTGTGGATGAACTTGAGTGGTCTGATTCAACCCTATTGGACATCTTTGAATTATTGAAATGCAGATTTTGAGCCAAGCCTTCTCATCCAAAATCTGTATCTGTACCTGTACCTCATAAATTACCTGTTGGCTTAATGGGCACAAATTCCCAAAGTATCAGGCAGCCTGAGTTGCTGGCTGCAGCCCTGACTGGTGTGGGATAATTATCCTGTGTCTTGCTGGCTATAACACTAGCCCAGTCAGCTGTGGCTTAATGAATCTGACCACTCGCCTCCTGCTCTGAGATTGGCCTTGTTGCTGGTGGCGCCCTATTTAAGCATCATCATCATCATCCTATTCCCTAGTGCTTGTGATAAATCTTACCACACTAGCTGTGCTAGATCTCTGTGTCTGTCTTCGGTTCTGACCTTGGCCTGTCCCTAGATTTTGCTCTGATCGCTGCTAGCCCTGACCTCAGTTTGTGCCCAGATTACTCTTGCCAGTCGCCCGCCCTGATCTCAGCCTGTGCCTGGATTCCCTTGGCCGGCCACCTGCCATTGACCACCGCTCATTCCTGCTTTAGTCTCGGGTAGTGTCTTTTATCTTCTGTTTATACCCCTGCTCAGTATCTGGGGCCAGCCTGTGGAGTCAGAGAATATAGTTTAAGTCCTGGGGGCATCCAAGTACCAGTAGGAGTGCTTGCCTTATGGGAATGGCAGCTGCTAAAGGGGAAACAACTCGTCACTATTTTCTCTGACTGCATGTGACTGACTTTTGTAATCTGGAAGCCCACTTTAGAAAAACGTGGCCTCCAGATATTCAGCCTTCCCCCCTACCCCCCTATGTGAATGTGTATGGGGTACCTAGTACCCCTTGTTACTTATTTACAAAAATAAATAATGACAGCCATACCATTTTTTACACGCCTTCCCCCAGAAAAATCCTATGATGTAATCCCAACATCAACCATGTTATCCAGCCATGTAGGTCCAGCGCAAATAACAGTGTGTTGCCCAATGACCTGCTAGCAGTTGCAGGGGTAGTCCCGCAGTTGCAGTCCCAATGCAAGGCTTTTTTTTAAGGTTCATGGAGTTCTTTAACATTTTAAAAGATCATAAAATTGTTTATTGCAGACATCACACCTCATGCCATGTGAAGAATTTTTCTGAAAAAAGGGACTAGATTTAAAGAAGCCCAAATCTATATTGCAAGGCTAAAATAGGCTATCCCCAAATCTAAGTCTCCAAGATGATTCGAGAGGTCTTAAAGTATCACTAAAGGCTAGGTGCTTTTAACCTGAATGCATTCTTTGCAACAAGCAACCAGTGCTTTTCTATGTTCCCCTTCCCCCCCCCCCACACTTACCTGCCGTCAGTCGTCTCCCCCGCCGGGACCAGTAAAAAAAACTTTGCTTTCCCTGAACTTCCTGGTCCTGGAGGAGGGTACTGTCATCCAGGGAGAGCAGCGGAATCTGAGAAGAATCTGCAGGCTGTGCCCCCCCTCTTTTCCCTGCCTCCCCCAGGCCGAGCTGTGTTGGCTAACTGGCGCCCCTGTTGCCATGGTGCCCTGTGCTCACCATGGCAATAGGGATGAGGGGGCACAGCCAGGCTGGCCCTGGAGGCACCCAAGGCGAGTGCTTCACTCGCCTCACCCTTCCTACAGCCCTGTCTGGAGGACTGAAGCTGTCAAGAGCACATCCTTCTAAAAGATTTGCTCAAACTTTGCACTGTGGTTAAACACCACGTTAATCAGACATGGTTATTAAGATGGTAAGCTTAGAATTCTGGTAGCTGCCAACTTTCCTCAGTGTTTTGAAAACTTAACTTCTAGCAACAATTATTTTTTTAGTGATGTAGTAAATATCTTACCTTTATATTGAATGTATGTGCATTGCAGATTTGCTGCAGCCAGTCTTTTTAAAGTCAGTCTTCCCTTATCCAAGGAAGCCACTTGGATGAGTGGTGAAACATCTTCAACATTACATAAGTCCAGAGTAAATACATGCAATGGATAATGCTTCCGTCAGTGTGCTGGCTCACACTGACCCTGGTTGCCAATGTGTTTCACCCCAACAGGGGTTTACTCTATTCTTACAGTAAGATGATTTAGTAGAATAGTACATGTATAACAGGATGCTACAATCTACAACTATGCTTTAAGAGCATATGAATTTTAGTTCAGCCTTCCATCAAGCACCACTTGTAGAGACAAGTAAATAACTAAAACTCTGCTGTACCAAAAATTTATTAGATCTGCTCCAATGAGCCAGCTGGTTTAAAATTTTAATAAACCTATATTAGGTTCTTCTGATTATCACTATTAATAAAGAAATGGCACACCAAACATTTTGGCTGGTACCCCATAGAAGATCGTTTACTACCATGTTCATACAAGTCCATATGCCCCCTCAGGTGATGTATTATAGTTGCACCATGGGAACAGTAACCCTTTTTTTTTAGTTATAGTTGTTTTCTCATACCTAGGGGAAAGCAGCCATAACCGAAGAAAGGGTTGTCGTTCCCATGGTGTGACTATAATGCATCATTTAAGGGGCATATGGGTTCAAACTATGGTCCCTGTAGAACAATCTCACATGTAATAGCCGAGAATTCTGATCCATAAAAGTAAATAATACATACATACAGTAGCTCTGTGAAAACAGTCAACAATATGCTGCAGTTGTGGACCACACAGCAGTGGCGTATTTTGGGAGTGTGCCAGGTAATGAACTACAAATTAGCTATTCCCAGGAAAGTAACCAAAAGTGTTAAGTGTATATATTTATAGACTTGAAATGTTATCAAAAAGATTCCTGTTAAATATATCCACAGATTTTCACTGATAACATGTCATTGTTCCTGATTACACTTAGACCATTTACTCCTCACATGCTGTATTTGTAACAAATAGTAAAAATACAATTTATCTTATATGTGGTTAAAAAGTGTGAACATATACTATATATCCTAGACCCACAGAGATCAAAGTAAGCAGTCATGCTGTGACAACCGCCTGCATGATGATAAATTGTGGTTACAAGTCTGGCTGTAAGCCCAGAAGTGTCACTAAGCAACCTTCTTAAAGTAGCACATGGAGGCTAATAGCTTAAAAACCTGGTATCAGAAGCATTTATATTCTATTATTTGAAATATTAGTACACTATAGCTATACCATCTCAGGCTGTGTTATAAACATGCTGCATGCACTGTGTGAAATGATTTAAAATAGCCCTTCTATTAAAGTGAAGGTCAACAATGATTCTAGTTATCTAGGAATAGCTAGTGTCCTTCTCATTTGTTTACAGCATAGTGTTAGAAATATGAATGAATAACAGTGACCAGATGCATACACCATAGCAGAACAGAAGTACATCGTGCCATGATGTGACCACTAGAGAAAAATGTTGATGAATTACATCTGATGAGGCATAACACAAATGACCCCAGTTTATTCATCCACATTTCTATATAACAGGTTGGAAAAATAAAAGAGGAGCTTGGACTGCTTTGCTTCCTCCTACTTTCATCATAAAACTACTAGAAGAAAAATAAAATAAAAGGATGGCTGAAAAAGAAAAACTGGTACCTGCTGTGGGCAATGCATCCACACCATTATTTTTATAAAAAAGTTGTCATGACAGAGCAATTCATACCATATGAAAAAGTTAGAATCTTCTCTCAGGTGACATCTTTATGCAAGTTTTTCACCTCATCTCATGGTGTCTCAGCTGTTTCTTGCTGCTATGGACTCTAAGCAGAGACAGATCATCCACAAGGCAACCTAGGTAGGAGCCTAGCACCCCGTGGATGTCCAGGGGGCCCATCAACAACCTTTATGCACCTATAGTAAACTAGGGGGATAGCATAATAAATCAAAACTGACAACATGGGATCATGTCTGTTACTTCACAAGGAAGGATGCACTGATGGATGCAATGCCAGTACAGACAAAGGATATAGGGTGGGTTCTCTGTGATGTTTGCAATTCTTCTCAATGTCAATAAAAGGAATGGGGGGGGGGGGGGGGGGGGGGAGGCGGGACCACGGCACATGAGCTCACCATAG
>NW_017306402.1:137420-140581 GCF_000935625.1 Nanorana parkeri | reverse complement strand
GGGGGGGCGGGGAAAGCTTCTACCTTGCCTAGGGTCCATTCTGTCTTAATCGGCTGCTGCAGTCACTGCTTGGCTGAGAATTTTTGGACTGACTACTTTCACAAAAGTTAATTGAAAAATGTACTTTTGTAGAACAGGGGGTCCTGATGGGGCCACACACTGGTCTAATTTTGACTGAACCAGTAGGACTGAATCATGGCCATCTTATGAAAAATGAACACTATGTTCCACTGCTGTCTTGCTGTCCATAGTGCAAGGACACCAATGATCTTGGTTAGAACTGAATAAGGAGGGATGGGCTTAGCATTAAAGAGAGAGTCAAGAGTATAAGAGGCAGGTTTTGAGAGCTGCATCAGTCAGGAGTGTCCCTATGCATTTCTGCATTATTTTGTTTTTAAAATGCCATTCTTAGAAACGTATTTTTGCCTGTGGTGTCAGATAGATAAACGCCATATATTCTTGACATATGTGATAACAGCTAACCCATCTAATGTCAAACCACAACTGACATTACAAAGTGAAACTAGAAAACTGTTCACAGTAATCCATACCTGTCAGTGCAATGAACCAGAATGTCACTTTCATGCAACAGAAACTTTTCAAAAGACTCTCATTATAGAGAATGTAGGATGGTAAAACTTGTTACAGAATATCTGGGTTTATGCTCTAAAAATTGATAAACTGAAAAAAAAAAAAAAAGAAAATGAACATCTTGCTCCTAAAACACATTTGAGGGATCCCCAGCAGGGGGAAAGAGGTCCTGATTCCCCTATAGAGATCATCACTAGATTTTTTTTTAGCAGGACATTTATTGAAGGTAGCGAGTGGTTATTAAAAAAATGCCATCTTTTGCTTGTGTGGCCCCGCTGATGCTTGGGGTAGTAGTGATGGTGCTGTTTAATCATAAAGTCAAATTGAACTTGTGTAGGTATTTTTTTTATGCAGCCAACATTTCATTTTTACACCAAAGATGCATTTTGTGACTATCTGACACTTTATCAGTTAAATGGTCTAGCACAGATTCTACAATAAATGAATATCATAAAAATGGATGTGAAACAATATATTGGAAAAGGTTATGAATAAAATATATATTTTCTACATATTTTTCACACAACACCATCACTACAACCCCACCTTTCCACAGATGCCTCTGCCAGACAGGCAAATGATGGGATTTTTTTTAATTACCACTTCCTAGTTTTCCACACTATTCTGATGTCCTTTAAGTGGACCTGATACTGGGCTCCCTCATGGAGAGTGACCATGATCCTCCTTTGTGTGGAGATTTTTTCTCCAAAAGTGCCATTGGAAGGTTGCATTCACCATTATTTTGTGGTTATTTGCAACTATGGCATGCATAAGTCATACCCATCTTCTCTGCGGGTCATCCAATATTTAGTACCTATGCATTGCTGTTATTAACCTACTGCACCAGAAGGGGCCACTTCACTTCAAAGGCAAATTATTATTATTTAATTACATTTGTTTCTATTTTCCAGTATTTTCTGGGGTGTCTTCCTCCTTTAATGATAACGGACAGCATTTTCTGAGGTATCTTCCTCCTTTAATGATAATGAGTGGAACCATGCAAATCCTTCCTTTATGCCTCTCAAAATGTTTCATCCAGGTCAGCTAATTTATAGCACAGATACAGCCTAATATAGAGCCAATAATACTGAACAGCATATAGATATTTCACAGAAGGGGACCCTCATTAGTGTCATATATTCCTTTAGTAAAAGGATATTTTTCTATACTTAGTACTTGATGTTTATACTAGTCAGGGCAAAACAACAGCAAAAAAGAAACCATGACCACTTTATATACTGTACTTGGTCAAATGTTGTAATGCTCTTGAACTTGACACACTGAAATGTATTCTGCCATGTCAGTATTTAAAAGGCTCACATATAGAATGTAATGATGTCGGCTCCTTTAATTAAACCTGTTGAGCCTGAGTGGCCCCAAGACATTCACAAGCCTACAATTGTTCTGATGGAATAGCTCTTTTGGGAAATGCCAGAACTTCCAGACTGCTAGATGAGGTCTGTTAAAATGTAAGCTCTAGTGTTAAATGCCTTTTTATGCTTATTTTCACACTACTTTATTTATCTTTTTTTAGTTGCTATATGCTGCTAAGATGGTGGTTACCATTAAGATTATTAGGCTCGCTTTTCCATTTGTTCCATAGTGTTTTATTTTGATGGAATTCCTTGGACAATTAAATGTAAGCTTCATTTTTATTCTGCATCAACAATTACAACTCCCAGTCTTGCTAAAAGCAATCCTATTTTATTACTAGCATTTGTCTAATAATGATAATTATATAATGGAAATAGAAAAGTTGCCATATGTGGGGATAATGGCTATTTTAACAAAAATATTTATCTGACGCATAATAGTATGGCTATGTATTTATCACTTTGTATTAACCACTTCCCAGCTATACTGTGAATCATAAAACAATATTTATAATTTATATTAATAGTACATCGTGTTCCTTCTAGATTCTTCCAATAGCAGCCAAACAGAAAATAAAGAGAGCATTTACAAAGCTGCAAGATTGCTTTATATGGTCATTCCACAGGACTGTTAATGTATACATTGTATATACTGTATATATTAGGGTTGCACAGATACCAAGTACAGTACTCGGTAGAAGTACGAGTACATGTACCGATACTTTTGAGCTCCAAGACTACACTAGAGAAAAATTCAAAAATTAGGAGGCAGCTGTCATTTGTAAGGAGCACACGGAGCTTCTGGGATTTGTACATCTCTGTTTTAATGTACGATTTTGTTTTTATAAATATAAATAAAGGGATGCACAGATACCAGTTTTGCGAGTACGAGTACTGGTACTTGCCGAGTACTTACAAGTACAAGTACTGATACATTTTTGTTTATTGTCTGGAATATGTAAAGGTGTTTTACATATGTGCTTAGACATTAGATCGCTTTTCGACTCTCTGAAGCATGTAAAGCCCCATGTATGTCAATGAATTTTAAAAAGCGCAGGAGAGTCAGGTCACTTGACCTATCAAAGTCATGTGACCAGCCTCACCTCTCCATAAAATGTAAGTGCAGTGTGGAGTAAACACCGAAATGTCCATCAGATAGCAATACCTGCTCTCCATTATGAATGGGCCTCTTAATTA
>NW_017306402.1:123606-137269 GCF_000935625.1 Nanorana parkeri | reverse complement strand
TAATTATTCTTGCGTAGATTAAAGATTTATACATGTGTGTGACTCTGTCTGCAACACTATATGTGTATGTGTGTCCAGGGCCGGATTTCCCACAAGGCCAACCAAGGCCCAGGCCTCGGGGCAGCAGGGGTGTACAATTCCTATATCCCGACGTCCAGGACACGCAGTTTCGGGTGCAGGCGGGTAGTTATTTTCTACATTTAGCCCTTGTTTGGGCAAGCAGTGCTAAATGTACAGCAATGTTGCCGAGATCACTTGTATGCAGCTTGCAGGTCTGCCATTCTCCATTGGGGGGGGGGTTGGCGGTGGTGGGGGAGGGGCATTGAGGAACCTGGTCTTGGGGCAGCAGAGAGAGTAAATCCGGCCCTGTGTGTGTCTACCTGCTCTTTACTCTATGTGCATTAGTCTGTCACCCTGTATGTAGACATGTGTGTTTAAACACCAGCCTCATTATAGAAAGTGCAGCCATAATTTTTTAGCAAAAAAATTCCTAATGTTGAAATGTAAATGGGAAAATATATAATTTATAAGAAGAAAAGAAAAAAACTTTTTTCCTTTTCTTTTCCTTCAAAATGTTCCAATAAGGTGAGCACGTCTTGGAAATCCACTAAATGGTTTGGATTATACTCAATAAATTAAAGAAAATCTGCCATAAGGGCCATTTAACAAGATTATAATTTTAATTGTGAAAGAGATGAAAAGAAACACTGTAGAACATAATCTTACGTATATTAAGAACTGTTTGGCTGTACACAGCATGCCACTATGTTGGCACAAAAATCCCATTGGTGACCTGGAGAGTTCTATTTGCATTTCCCAATGATGCTACTACAGCAGATGAGAGATAGAAGGAAATAACTTCCAGAGCAAGTAAGCAATCTGTTAAGTGAAAATAGAGGCTGCCAATTCCAGGAAAACTGAACTAACCTCTTTCTTTCATGCTGTACATTGGTGGGCTTGAAATGATTGCCAGGGGCATAACTAAGAAGTGCTTGAAGGTACACTCCAGTAAGACATGAAACATTTGCATTTAAACTGCCTCAGAGGACACTTTCTACCAGCTGCCTCTGACTTTCATCCTCATTCACCTGACCCAGTAGCAAAATCCCTTTACTTGCCAATATCCTCATTTTCTCAAAAGTCCTAAGTGTATGCTTCCAAAAATGCAAACCTGTGTGCTCCGAGCCTCTCACTGAATCCTTATTAATGCACATTGACATAGGAGAGGAAAGGTATACAGCACAGAACAGGACATGCTGCATACTTGCAGTTAACAAGCACCACTTATTCATTTTATATTTGACAACTTTTTTTTGTATTGATTTTTTTCTGTGATACTTAGGTTGTATTTGTCTTTTGCTGTTAAGGATTCATGCCACATTTTCTACTATAATTGGCACAGATTAATCTGTTCTCAAATCTATTTGTGCTTCAGTGGTGTATTTAACTATTGACTTTTTCCTATGTCTCAGCATTTAAAAACTTTATAAGTTATTTGTGATGTATAGTATAAGTACTCTCGGTCCCACTGCCATTTTTGTATTAACCCATTCAGTACTCAGTAAAGTCAATACCAGATAAGCAATTGTGTCGGTACGTAAAAGTTAATGAAAAGCTAGCAACGGGGTGATTGCAAAGGAGAGATAACCCATAAATAAATCATTTTTAGGGGTCAAACCAAGCCCTTCTGTCTGATACCAAAATCTGTAGCAATGAGTTAGGTGCTACAGGGTGACCACTGTGAGAAAGGCACAAACTGTTGGCGCTATGTAAATCCTGTATAATAATAATAATAATAATAAATGTATATTATCTTATTTTGCAAAGGGAAAAAGTAAAGTGGGAGAGATGTACATCAATAAAATGGTATCCCGTCTTTTATATTTTACCAAAAAATTGGGAAATTATAAATGTTTTAGAATTTAATATAGGGGAAACTGTTTTTTTTTTAAATCTGTAATTTTTCCTTAATATATAAAAAAATAAAAACCCCAGTGGTGAATAAATACCACCAAAAGAAAGCTCTATGTGTCCCCAAAAAAGGGTATAAAATTCATTTCAGTACAGCGCTGCATGACGGAATAAATGTCAGTCAAAGTACCGCAGCGCTGAATACTGAAAAATGGCCTGGATGGGAAGGGGGTTTAACACCGCGGATGTCAACTGGTTAAATAAACTGGTAAACAACAATAATTTGAAATAGGGCTTTAACATATACAGAAGGCCATTGGAAGCTTAGGTCTCTTATGGCCTTTAAGGATGGTAGATTTTAACTCAAAATTTATATGAAGGTATTTACTTACTTAAAAGCTTTAGCTGGTTTAGACTATTACAAGTTTTGGCACTGTGGTGTATTTTCTAACTAATGTAAGCGAACTAAGCTTATAAAATTCCCCCAATAATTATACATGATTATATATAATACAATCTTTTATAATGTACGAATATGGAGGTTCAAACCGGATCCCAAGATGTTCTGTTTGAGAACTGAATATAATATTAGATTGCTACCTGTGAATAACTGTAACTAGACCAGGCTGCTTAATAGCTTTGTACAGGACAATTTAGGCTGTTAAGATTAAATGCTTAAACAGTCTTTATTGTATTTAAAATAATTCATACTAACTGTATAGGTGCCTGGGAAATCACAAATTCCCTATATGGTAAAGTTTGTTCTACTGGCCTGAACATAGGTGTTGAGATGTAGGTTAATTTTGTCTTTAATTTGTTATTTTTTGCATTTCTTTGTATTTAACAGTGGTGAGGAATATTGTTACAGTCTATAAAGGGAGTTTTTGATTCCCCATGCAAACCGACCTGCTTTAATGCAGACCTCCACAGACATTTAAACTCCTCCTGCTACGCAGTGGCGTAACAACCGGGGGTGCAGCAGGGGCGCGGGCCCTGGGCGAAAAGTGAAGGGGGGGCGCCGGCCGAAAATGGCACTTTCGGCTAAATGCCGAAAGTGACATTTTCCTGCCGTTTTGTCGGCGCGGCCGTGATTCCTTTCATCCCCGCTGGGACACAGAGCAGTGCCCAGCAGGGATGAAAGGAATCAGAGAGAAAATGACAGCCGGCCGAGCGCTGCGGGACGAGCGCTGTGAGCGGCCGGTGTCTTTCCTCCCACACCGCTCGGCCGCCTATCACAGTGCAGCAGAGCGGTGTGGGGGCGGAGACAGCCAGCGCTGTCACAGGAGGCTGGGCTCTCCTCTTGCAGCCTCCTATGACAGTGTGTGTCAGAGAGGAGAACGGGTACAAGCACTCAGCGATCAGTGATCGCTGAGTGTTTGTACATAATTGAGGACCTGGTATGTAAACTATATCCTCAATTATGAATGAACAGGAGTGATCTATATCCCCTCCTGTTCATTCATAATTGTAGTTATAGTAAACATACCATGTTATCAATGAACAGGAACACTCATAAAGGATTCCTGTTCATTGATAACAGGGGACACAGAAAAAGAGATTGAGGATTGTGTCCTCAATCAATTTTTCTATTTTTAAAGGGAAATATCAGGGGTCTGTTTAGACCCCCAATATTTCCCCGAAGCCCCTAACAGTAAAGTAAAAAATAAAAATATTTAATAAAAAAATTAATTAATAAATAAAAATTGATTTTAAAAAATGAAAAAGTTTCAAAAAAAATAAAATATTAAAATTTGAAAAATATAAAAACATGTGTGTGTGGAGGGGAGGTGCAGGGTACAGTTCCAGTGGTTGTTTATATAATGGGGGGGGCGAAAAAAAAATTCTGCCCCGGGCGCCCAGAACTCTGGTTACGCCACTGCTGCTATGTCATACAGCCACTGGGAGTGAAAGCAAGGACCTGTGTCAGCTATGAATTGCTGGAGACGTAGCTCAAATAAGGCTTTGGAGTCACATGTGTCTCCATACCTAGAAGTACCAGGTATTTGTTTTGGTGTCTGGCACCAAATGGAGTGGCACAGGATCAAAGGAAGGAAAGTGATGGGGGATTGAAAGAAAGGTAAGTATATATTGCTGGAGGGAGGTTAAAGCAAGCCTGTTGCTTTGCCCTAAATGGGGATTCTCTGCAAACAATTTGTCCTGTGTACACATGTAATATAAATTCATTATATTTTACTACAAGGCATTTATTATTATTGAATTATTTTTGTGCTCAGGCTTTTATTTTCCTTCTATGTCTCTCTTTTTGTGTCCTCAAATGATCTTATTCTATTACAAATAAGCTTTATTTTTAAGCTATTGGTTTGACATTATTTCTTATGGCAGCATAAAAGGGCAGGGTATAACAATATATCTACTGTATATTACTTTTGCATTTCTTGTATTATAATGCATGTATATAGATTTTATATTATATATTATTACTATTGATGTGTTCCAGGTTTCTTAACCTTGACTAGAAGAATTTGCTAACCATGTTATTAACCTTAATATACATTTTAGGGGGCAAGTATATAGAATTGTATTATTTAATGTCCATAGAAGGTATTAATGTATAAAATGTTTCTATAATGTAAGAATATTTTTGTAATGATTATGATATTGGGGTAGTGCTTGAGAATGTTCTTGGATATAACGTTAATAGAGTAGAAGTCCTGTGTTTGTCACACTATTTGAGCATTAGGAGACAGTGCTGGGCTAATAATAAAATGAGGAACTAACACGACATCTCTCATATTTTAAAGACCGAGCCCTCCCAAAAGTGATAATTCAGTGTTAAGTGAACACTTGTTGCTAATGACGACTTGCTGCCAAGAACGAGCCTAATGAAGCATCAAAGACCCCCAAATCTTATGCATGTAGACTGAAATATTTTAATATTTACTGTTTCTAATCTGGGGATATTGTCAGAAGCCATAAAAGCCAAGTAATCTGATCAGTGATCGCTGAGTGTTTGTACATAATTGAGGACCTGGTATGTAAACTATATCCTCAATTATGAATGAACAGGAGTGATCTATATCCCCTCCTGTTCATTCATAATTGTAGTTATAGTAAACATACCATGTTATCAATGAACAGGAACACTCATAAAGGATTCCTGTTCATTGATAACAGGGGACACAGAAAAAGAGATTGAGGATTGTGTCCTCAATCAATTTTTCTATTTTTAAAGGGAAATATCAGGGGTCTGTTTAGACCCCCAATATTTCCCCGAAGCCCCTAACAGTAAAGTAAAAAATAAAAATATTTAATAAAAAAATTAATTAATAAATAAAAATTGATTTTAAAAAATGAAAAAGTTTCAAAAAAAATAAAATATTAAAATTTGAAAAATATAAAAACATGTGTGTGTGGAGGGGAGGTGCAGGGTACAGTTCCAGTGGTTGTTTATATAATGGGGGGGGCGAAAAAAAAATTCTGCCCCGGGCGCCCAGAACTCTGGTTACGCCACTGCTGCTATGTCATACAGCCACTGGGAGTGAAAGCAAGGACCTGTGTCAGCTATGAATTGCTGGAGACGTAGCTCAAATAAGGCTTTGGAGTCACATGTGTCTCCATACCTAGAAGTACCAGGTATTTGTTTTGGTGTCTGGCACCAAATGGAGTGGCACAGGATCAAAGGAAGGAAAGTGATGGGGGATTGAAAGAAAGGTAAGTATATATTGCTGGAGGGAGGTTAAAGCAAGCCTGTTGCTTTGCCCTAAATGGGGATTCTCTGCAAACAATTTGTCCTGTGTACACATGTAATATAAATTCATTATATTTTACTACAAGGCATTTATTATTATTGAATTATTTTTGTGCTCAGGCTTTTATTTTTCTTCTATGTCTCTCTTTTTGTGTCCTCAAATGATCTTATTCTATTACAAATAAGCTTTATTTTTAAGCTATTGGTTTGACATTATTTCTTATGGCAGCATAAAAGGGCAGGGTATAACAATATATCTACTGTATATTACTTTTGCATTTCTTGTATTATAATGCATGTATATAGATTTTATATTATATATTATTACTATTGATGTGTTCCAGGTTTCTTAACCTTGACTAGAAGAATTTGCTAACCATGTTATTAACCTTAATATACATTTTAGGGGGCAAGTATATAGAATTGTATTATTTAATGTCCATAGAAGGTATTAATGTATAAAATGTTTCTATAATGTAAGAATATTTTTGTAATGATTATGATATTGGGGTAGTGCTTGAGAATGTTCTTGGATATAACGTTAATAGAGTAGAAGTCCTGTGTTTGTCACACTATTTGAGCATTAGGAGACAGTGCTGGGCTAATAATAAAATGAGGAACTAACACGACATCTCTCATATTTTAAAGACCGAGCCCTCCCAAAAGTGATAATTCAGTGTTAAGTGAACACTTGTTGCTAATGACGACTTGCTGCCAAGAACGAGCCTAATGAAGCATCAAAGACCCCCAAATCTTATGCATGTAGACTGAAATATTTTAATATTTACTGTTTCTAATCTGGGGATATTGTCAGAAGCCATAAAAGCCAAGTAATCCTATAAAACATCTCTAAATTACTAAGAGAAATAACTTTTCCAAGGCAGATAGCAAGTATCTCAGTCCTACAGACAGAGCCCAGACAGGAAACCAAACTGTAGCTGATTGTACTGCAAGGTGTATACATAGGTAGTAACGTCTGTAATTACTAATTTATTTACATAATGTCTTCCTGTATAGGTAACAGTTTCAGTACAACAAAGATGTCTCGTGCACAGACATTTTCCAGCTACTCCTCTGAGTCGTGGAAGAAGTACCAGCAGCCCTTGTCGGTGTTTAGCGGCTATGAATCCATCTACTGCTCGTGCATCCTCTAGTGACATTCAGAAGTCAATTGACTATAGAGACAATGTTAACTGGAACCTGAAAGTTGGATCAGGAAGTCATCTGCATCCTGTGCATTCAAGGAAGATGAGTTACATTGAAAGCAGAGACCGAGGTTACCAAATAGACAATTAAGAAACTGGAGACCATGTTTCTATTTTATGTATTTATTTTTTAGTCTTCTGTATGTTGTTGGAGTTCTGTTTAATTGCTTTTACAAGCAGTCGCAAACAAATGCTACAAGCTACGTTCATTAACATGTGATCTATGACTGACTGTGCTATAGATCCCCAACCTAAATCATGTACTTTGTTTTTACCATTTCTGGTACTGTGTAGAGACAAAAAAAAACACAGTGTTCTTTTGATGTACTTGTGCCTGATCAAAGAGTTGTCTGAAATTAAATATGAACACATTAAAACACAAGTAATCACAAACTGACATGCTGTTCAATTTAGCAGTTTAATCAACTGTCCAAATGGCTGTTTGCTGCAAACTGCTTACTAAAACAAATATGAATCCTGCTCCTCAAGCATATGGCACAGTATGAACATTATGCAGTCCTAGCATTAGTACCTCTTTAGTTTTATATGAATATAAAGTCAAGCTTTCCTCTAATCATGGAGAAAAAAAATTAAATGTATTATTAATGAGGGACAAGTCTCAGGCAGATAAAAGGGAGGGATACTGCAGGCAGATAAAAAATTGTTTAATATTAATGCCAGTCATGGACAGTCAGCTACCTCATTGATAGAGAAAGTCTTCAAGACATTTGACCCTCTGAGACATCCGTCCATCTTTGGTCACTTAAATGCCAGGGCCCATTACATTCTTCTCTTTGACTTGGCCAATATGTGGATGCTATGCACATAGAGTGTCAGTTTCAGTCCTTAGCATCCAGGTTCAAAGACATTTCATAACAAAAACAAAAAAATCAATATTGTAATACAGAGAACAATTGTACCTGAGAGGTTCTGCCACTCTTAGTGATTCTACTAAATGTTACATTTTCATCTGTATATTTTTTCTGCAGGAAACAGGTTGTTTTACAGTGGGGTTAAAAACAAATAGATGGCATTTGTAAGTTTCAGCTCAATTTGTTTTTTAACTATACATAAAGCATCCATCCATCTAAAACTGTGGAAGTGCAAGAGGCTTTATGTGTATACAGACTATACAAATTTAGATCCATTAAGGCCCTCTGTTGTTCTCCTATATATTTCTATGCTGCTACCAATGTTTCAACTTGGCTTTGTGTTGGAGGATCCTTGTTTGATAAAAGTGGAGTCAACAAATGCAGGATATTGTTAGAAAGCTCTCAAGGCTTAAATAGAATACATATTTGTAAGAGTTGACCTTATTATGTACAAATATTTAGATACAATACAAGATTAATGTGTACATATTTCTAACTTGTCCTTTATATACAAAATAAAGTAAAATATTAAAAAGTAACAAAATAAAAAAAGGATAGTAGTAGCCACATTCAAGTGGACTTGTTCTATAATGTTGATGAAGTTTCATCACTTATCCAAGAGGATTCCCCAGTTTAAATGAGTGCCAATAACATACTTAAGCATTTAAGGTCACACGGGCAATACCTAATACAATCACCATGGCGGAATGAACCTTGTCAAGGCAGATGTTGATTTAGAAGAAGATAATAAGGGGAGAAGTCAAAACAACCTGTTCACATTGATTAGTCATGTTACTGTCAGAAAGTCTAGGACAGGTAATAACTGTTTGAGTTACATGGCTGAAGATGTGAATAGGTGTCAGAACAGGTGGGTAGTGCATTGATAAAATGTCAATAACATTACAGAACAAGTTCAGCTAAATGTGACTAACTACTACTAGCTGCAACATGACCTGGATAAATGAAAACCTTTACATGCAAAATAAAAAAAAGTGACTCTGAATTTGGTTGGGTAGTATATGAACCTTAATGTGTGCTGTACAATCTTATATGATTATTGTAAAAACTGGTCTGGTGTATAAGAAATACAATAGTACAGCTATTATTTAAAGACACAAAGGTTTGCACTACATTTTCACAAAACAAATGTGATGATCAGTATTAAGCCTTTGTCATGCTAATACATAGCATTCCTTCATGTAATATTCCATTACAGACAGCACAATATTGTAGTGAGGGCTTTCACTTTAAACTAAAAGAGGATCTCGGTTCAAGACATGAACTACTTCTTGGGTAATACTGGTATTTTATTTCATCAGTTTAAATACAGTGGTCCTCTGATTGTCATTTGCCTGAAAGAAAACAAGTCTTCAATGAGAACTTACACCATAGAGACCTGAGTTACTTTACTGAGGAAGTCTTCATATTGGTCCACTTTTAGACAAAAGTGAAAACTCCCATGAAGTATAGTATTATGACTGGGCCAACAGCTCAACATTTATGATCTGCATGTGTTAATGAAAGAATTTCAATAAAAGAATTTATTTTGTTTGAAAAGTAAATTTCAACTATTTTGCATTTGATTTTAAATCTTGGATATACAGTATGCTTATTACATATGGAATGAAGTATGAAAATACATTTTAAGCTGGTTTATGAATTACCCGTGTCTTTCTTGCTTCCAATTTATGGTATTTATGTTGCACACAACATCTCTGGTTTGGGATGCTATTTTAACTGGTTTGTATGACTTAGACACATACAGTTATAAGCATAACATTTAAAATATGGCTGGTCATGCAAAACATGATAAAGGCAAGCAGAGCAACCAACTGAAGTATTGTTTGGGAATATAAGGCTATGAAGACGTGCAATTATGTGTGCAATAATTTATACGGTTGTTATTGTGCTAATAGATTTTTTTTTCTTGTGGTTAAAGCGGACCTTTACCCATAGCTTTAAAATAACACAAACACACCTTTAGAAATGTTTAGTAATGACAATCTACAAACACATACTTCTAAATAATGTCAGGCTTTGTATTCTTTGCATACCTTATTTATCTTTTCTTCCCCAGGCTTCTGACAGTGGCCAGGTTTACTAAGGGCAGGTTACTAGCTCTCCCTTTACTTTGGGAAACTCTGGCACATGTGACTAGGACATGTGACCATGCAGATCATCTCAGGGGAGGAAAATGCCTTTTGCTGAGATCACCTTAGATTACAGATGAGATTTCACAGCAATGCTCTGCCGATGACAAGGCAATCCCAGTGTGCATTGCTTTGGCAAACTGAAGTCATTTTGACCTTTCAAAGCAGGAAATTAATGTGCTGCAAGTGTAAGTATTTCAAAATCACAGCATTTTACACCTGACATGTCTATATTATTATTAATCATCATACATTGAGGGATGCATTGGTAGAATTAGATTTTTGAGTCTAATGGTCCACTTTAAGAATGTTATTTTTTTTTCCGCTGGCTTTTTGGCCTAACAGATGTTGTCTGGTAAGTTTAACACCTTTATGCTTCCCAGATCACTTTTTTTATTTTTAGTTGTTGCTGGGCTAAGTTATTTTTACACAATCCTATGCATATTTACACATGTTTACACATGTTTAGCGGTTACAGAAATCCAGAAAACAGAAAATCCTAGTTTGGGTAAATGCTACTAGACTGAATGCACCTAGACGCTGCTGAAAGTCTAGGTGTGCGGTCAGTCATAGAAAAGCATTACATGAGTTCAGTTGCCTTTAGAAATTAGCTCCAAATGCACCTTGTTTGTGTATTGTCAAGTCAGAGCTGTTTGTTTAAAGGACCATATTATTATAGTACTAATATGTGAACCACTATTAATCCCTAGAATTTGCTGTGGCACACCATGCACACTGCAACTATACCCTCCATTTTAACATGGTAACCATTGTGGGCAGCTATTAGCCCCTCCATTTGCCCCACCCCCAATCCCAGGCTTTTCCAAAAGTACCCAGGTATTCTCATCACATTGTTTTGCCTCTGGGAAGTCTGGTGCAGTTCACAATCAGCTCAATGGGACTGGCAGGGGCAAAGAACACACAGCAGAAAGGTTGTATGATATCACTGCACATGTCTGGGTCCACATGAAACCCGACTGGCAGGCCTTGACCCTGAGACACGCACAGTGGCAGCTGGAAGTGGGATCCCAGATGCAGAAGACAATTGGGTATGCACTGGGGTTGGAGGGTTGCAGTTTGGCATCTTTGCCCTGGGCACTATATGACCTTGTCCTGCCACTAATCTTTTCTCATGATACTAGCTGAAATATCAGTTTTAAGAGGGGAAATTACATAATTTTATGTACTATGTTTATTATATATGTTCATGCAAATTATACACTGAAATTACAAGAAAGCAATAGAGTGATGGAAGGAGAAACAAATAATAAGTATGCAATAAATATAACAAGTGACAGCATGGAGGGCCAGTTCCAGTAAAGTAACTGTAAAGGTTCAACGTTCCTCTAAAATTCCACAACATATGCAACTTAAAAAACATGCAGAGTGGTGAATTTGTGAACTATTATTGGCAGCAATGCAAGCACTGGTTACCTATCACACAGTTCACTGGGCTTTACCAACTCACTTATCACTGCCACTTGCCTGATATGCAGAACTTTCACCACTGGTTAATCTAACACCAGTCATGTGGAAGATCCATATACATATTCGCTGTGGTACTACTGCAGAAGCCTTAACCTCCAAATGCCAAAGCCTTTTAGGCATTTGAGTTGTGACAG
The DNA here is from genome assembly GCF_000935625.1 of Nanorana parkeri. Taxonomy (NCBI): domain Eukaryota; kingdom Metazoa; phylum Chordata; class Amphibia; order Anura; family Dicroglossidae; genus Nanorana; species Nanorana parkeri. The sequence continues at coordinate 125,800 of NW_017306402.1, read as the reverse complement.
TTGCCTGCATGTTACTCACAGCTAGAATGAAAACTGAGGAGGCAGCACAGCTCTTTGGCAGTATGCATGCAGGTAAGCATACACTACTACAACAATTACACTATCCATACAGAGCCTACACATCATTGGGACAATTTTATAATAAATGTAATGATCACTTTTGCTGGAGTACATTGTACTGGTGTGCAGCTTCATAGTCAGGTTTAACCACTTGAGTACCAGTCTGGAATACCCCTTCATTACCTGGCCATTGTTCTTTTCTGTGGTATTTTTAATGACAATTAAATATCATGCAACACTGCAAACAAACAAATTGTATATTATTTTTTGAGACAAATAGAACTTTCTTTTGGTGGTATTTAATAACCACTTTTTTTTTACAATATAAGGATAAGCAGACCAATTTTTTTTAATGTTTCCTTTACTTTGTCTTATAAAATACATCAAATACAATTGCCAGGACAGTAGGAAAACCCAAAAATGACCCCTCTTTGGAAAGTAGAAACCTCACAGTCATCTCAGTTTTTTGGCCATTTTTTCTTTTTTGCAAGAAACATGCTGATATCAAGATGGTGAAAACATAGATTTTAGCAATGGTGTACTAAACACAGTGCATCATTAATGTGCAGGTCATACACAGAGAGAGGAGGAGGTTAAGTGGTTAGTGTACAGGTCACACAGAGTGGAAGAATGGAGATGAGCGGGGTAATGTGCAAGATAAGGGAGGTGAAGGGTTAATATACAGGTCATATAAAAACAGGATGGAAATTAGATTTACAAAATGAGGTCAAAGGGTTTATAAAATCCTACCATCAATTAAAATATGTCATCATGACTCTGCTGTTGCTGATCCCTTCATTTAAAACTTCATAAAAAAATACTGCTTCCTCTGACAATGGAGGAAGGGGATGCTTCTCAAATGTAAGGTCTATCAGTCGTTTATTGGTAACCACAGTGATTACAAGGTACAGAGTCATTCCAATCGGCACTGATGACAGCCCAGATCGCAGTAATTTATGGAAGTTGATGCTGCATTTTAAAACATACAACATACAGCTGTTTTAAAGTGGTTAAGTCATTCCACAAGCATGTTATTTAAAGGATTTTGGTATTTTTTGTGTTGCCGTTTAAGTCACATTAAAAGACCCGCTCCCTGCATTATTCTTTTACTGGTACCTGTCCCAAACTAGCAAATTGGCCTTGATAAAAAGAAAATTACAAGATTCCCCTCCTGTAGACCACAGTGGGGTTCGCCACTATGTTTGGAGTTTGATCAGATTGCTCATTAGTAATTATTTACATCAGTTCTCTAGTTATTGGCTCTGCTCAGCAAAAGTAGCAGAGACAGAAGACTCTGCCCTGCCCTGACACCGTACTTGAATATCACGGCACAACCTCATGGTGCGAAATCACTGACCACCCAGTGTATCATGTACTGTATGTTAATTGTAGTTAGAAAACGTGGTACAAGGGCAGTACAAGGTAACATAATTACTTTTCTTGAACATATTAGAGTGACTTCTGATTTTTTTTTCTAATGAACTGCATTTTAGATGCAACATCTGTCTTATTTTAATCTGTATTGACTGCATACTGTATATCAACCAATACAGTCAAGCATTTTGAATACCAGAAAATAAAACTTGTAAATATTTTATGAATAGATCACAATGATATTAATGTAGTAAAATAAGACATAACTAAAACACTAATTAATGAAAAATTCATTTTATGGCCTATAAAACTGCTCCAATTCAGTCTGGTAGAATTAATGACATTTCCATTTAAGTCAGAACCAGAGCAATGCTTCTGTGCCCTATTTCTCCAAGAGACACGCATACAACTAGGAATGAAGTATCGTCCAGATTTATATCTGTACGGTCCACGTTTCTTGCATGCAGCAAAAAGAAGTTTTAAGACTAAATGATCTTTGCTAATTGTCCTGAACATGAATTATATCAATTTTACCTGCAATTTTTTGGAATCCAATTATTTTTATGTAAGGAAACATAGTAACACCCATTAAAACGTACAACAAATTTTATGACAATAATAACAGTTTCACATTACGATATGCAAGCAATAATTGTAATGCCATCAACAGTTCTATCGGCAATGCTGTGCAGTGTACAACAGTCGCTGTAATTCCTATTAATTGGCAGCCAAGGATAATATATATAATAATATATATATT
>NW_017306402.1:119909-123172 GCF_000935625.1 Nanorana parkeri | reverse complement strand
ATATTTATTTTTATTTATTAATTCAGTTTTTTTTTATATTTTTATTTTTTACTTTACTTTTAGGGGCTTCTGGGAAATATTAGGGGTCTAAAACAAACCCCTGATATTTCCCTTTTAAAATAGAAAAAGAGAGGACACGCGGTACTCAATCTCTTTTTCTGCAGCCCCTGTTATCAATGACAGGAATCCTCTATGAGTGTTCCTGTTCATTGATAACATGAGAATATAGTATGTTTACTATAACCACAATCATGAATGAACAGGAGGTTCATTCCTGTTAATTCCTGATCACTCCCATTCATTCATAATTGAGAATATAGTCACCATACCATATCAACAATTATCTACAAACGTTGTTCTCTCGCTCTCCCTGCGGTGCAGGGAGGAGAGCTCAGCCTCCTGTCACAGTGCGGGCTGTCTCCGCCGCCACACCGCTCTGCCGGACTGTGTTTGGAGGCTGAGCGGTATGGGGGGAGAGACACCGGCCGCTCACAGCGCTCTCCTCCTGAAGCGCTCGGCTGGCTGTCACTTTCTCTCCTCCCCGCTGGGACACAGAGCAGCGCCCAGCGGGGAGGAAAGAAATCAGGGATGCGCCGATGTATCGGCAGGAAAATGGCCCTTTCGACAAACGATATATAGGTGCATCCCTAATAAATATATATAAATATTATATATATCAGCTGAATACATTTCAGTCTGCTCAGATATTATGAATGAAACTCTCAGAGGCATATTTATAAAGCAGTGATTATGACTTTCACAAAACATTTTACTGGTAGTGAATCAATCACTGTAATTTAAAACGCTTGCACCAGGAAGATTTACCTGCAGTGAATGTTTGGTAAATGTCAGATGACGAAAAAGGTCACCAGCACTCAAAAGGTTATAAAAATGAATACGTCCTTTTTATTGTACCATGGTGTCACGACAATCGAAAGAAGCCGACGTTTCGGGGCCACGCAGGGTCCCTTTCTCAAGGCAGAAAATGTGACGTGAAATGTGGTAAATGTCAGATTCACTGCTTCATACATATACCCCATAGTGTTACAAATAGTAATATTGGCCAGTAATATTGCAGTTGGTAGCTGCAGTATAATAATATTTACAGCCTTTACTATGTTCCCCAAAATTCCCATTAATGGCTCATTTGTTAGAATTAGTAACGTGTCTAAAGAACCTCACTCAAGATAATAATGCACTTGCAAGGTCACAAAGACACATAATCGAGTGAGCTTGTGCATGAAAAGGCACCTTTTAATGGACATGCATGTGTACTCAAAAAATGTATCCTTAAGCCCATGGAGATCATTATACATGGACCAGAAGTGGCCTCATTGTTGTCAGCTCACAATCACAGGATGGACCCAGAACCTTTGCCCCGGCTTTCTTCTACTCTTGAGAATCAGAAACGTGGTCACTACAGCCGCTATCATGCACTGATTTAATAAATCCATCTTCACAATCCAACACAGACACTCCAAACACTCTGCTCTGTCATGATGACACCCTCAGCAAACAGGAACAGGAAAGATGCCATGGCAGTCACTGCTTTTCATTGGATGCCTCATTGTATACATTGCCTAAACAAAAGAATGTAAAACGCACATGCTATTGTGTAAAAATGCACAAAAATGCGCTCTTATTGCCATTACTGCACCTATTGTATATTTAGCCTCAATTTCTACATTGACCCCATGCAGTTACTATCTATAGATTAAGATACATTGGGTTATTGGAATGCTTAATTTACAGTAGTTTAAAGCACCCACCAGCACTGCCATGACATGTGTCGTTACCAAACTTATCAGATCAGTAGCTAAAGATACAGAATTTTCTATTTTTATTGGCAAACGTGTGTTTTCCTAAAGCACTAACATTAGGGAATGATAGAATGATTCATTGACTTCTGTAATAGTTCTGTAATTATTTTTTCATTATCTCCTAATGACCTTATCTTAATGTGGAAATCTATTATGAATAACAGTATCAAATGCTTTTAAAGATATCAGATTTTTCACTTTCGCTGCAATACTTTAAACTAATAAATCATAAAACCAATTAGATTTGATCTTATCTTGTATATTTTTATGAGAGCAGACTGACACTGACTGTAACAGAAGTATGATTTGTCTTTATTTAAATAGCCTCCAATATTTATTCCTGAATGGAACCTGTCAGGGTTGAAATATGGGAGCTACCACTGCTGAATTGTTTTTTTTAAATGCAAGCTCCAGTATTGTCACCTTTACACTTTCTTTGTCCCCTTGTGAGACACTGAGATTGAAGCAGCATGTGCAATACATTAGAACACTTGACATACACATGCTTTGTTACACCATGTGTAAATAGAACTTTTTTTGACACTGAAGGCACAATAGAAGCTCCAGAAAAGTGTTCTCATATTAGAACATAGACTGCAGTGCCCAACAATAGATTTAACATTACGAAAAACCTGAAGGGAGAGCCTTAGTCCCCTGAATTGAGTTTGCAATGTTTTTTATCCTACACTGAAAAAGTGACCATTGTTGTCAAAACAGCTGGAGTTTCCTAGACTTTCTATTCACAAATGCTGCTCTGGTCCCCACCCACCTCTGATCAGGGCCGGCCTTAGGCCTTTAGGCGCCCTGTGCGAGAAAGCTTTACAGCGCCCCTCAGTGACCACACCCCTCAGTGGCCACACCCTTTAGTGACCACACCCCCAGTAACCACACCCATTTATCACCCATATTTTTGGTAAAATATAAGACGGAGTCACGTGGGGTAAATAGACACCAAACATGTCATGCTTTAAAATTGCGCGCACCCGCAAAAAATGACCATGCCCAAAATTGACCATAGGTGACGCTTTAAAAGCTTTTACCGCTCATCAGTTTAGTGTTATCAGTGATTGATAGCCCTACAATTATTGCTCTCATTCCGACGTTCGGGGCGATATGTAACATGTGCGGCGTAATGGGCGAAATCGTCGTTTTCACACGTATGCGCACCCGACGCCTGTTTGTATGCGTGTATGTATGGGGGGACTTTAAAAAAAAATGTAATTCTTTTTTATTTGTAACTTTACATTTTTTGGGGGGAAACTTTATTGCTATCACATAGGGGGGTTAGAAAACCCCCTTATGTGATAGCAAAATATGTGACAGGTCCTCTTTATGGAGACATCAGGGGTCTCCAAGACCCCTAATGTCACCTAGGACCCCCCTGAAGAAGCTGATGAAGCACAGATCTGCTTCATCAGCTTCTCTCCAGCATCTGAAGCTGGA